>NC_058132.1:99639843-99772647 GCF_016433145.1 Gracilinanus agilis
ATATATATATATATATATATATATATATATATAAAATACATACATAAATTCATTCATGTGTGTGTGCACACACACATCCGTACATGTACACATGAAATTAGCTGAGGGGACCAAGAAAGATTTGTGCTGAGTTTAAAAGAAACCAACAAAAAGCTAAATATCAAAGGGAAGAGGGCAAAACACTAAGTTTGAGGGAAAATAAGTAAAAGGCTTGAATATGGGAGATGTAGTGTCATGGTTAAGGAACTGCAAGGAGGTATTAAGAAGAGATCAGGTTATGAAAAGCATTAAATATCTTACAGGCACCTAGGTATTGAAGTAAATAAAGTGATAGTCTGGAATATCTGGAATTTACATTTAGCCTCAGACACTTACTAGCTGTGTGACCCTGGGCAAGTCAGTTAACATCTGTCTACTTCAGTTGCCTTGTCTGTAAAATTAGCACAGTAACAGTATATAAATTCTAGCTATAGTTTTTTGTTGTTATTGAGCCACTAGAGCTCTTTGAGCTGGGATAGGAGCCTGGCCAGAAGAGGACTCCTGCACAGGCCTACACTTTAGAAAAAACACTTTGGCACCTAAATGGAAGAGGAACTGGAATGAGGGGAGATTTGAGGCATAGAGCAGTACTGGTTAGTTAGAAGACTACTGCAAGACTCTCAACGATCACCTTAGTGCAAATATCAATAATATGGAAATAGGTCTTGAACAATGACACATGTAAAACCCAGTGGAACTGCTCATTGACTGTGGGTGGGAGAGAGGGAAAGAATATGAATCATGTAACCATGGGAAATTTTTATAATTAATCAATAAAATAAAAATAAATAACAAAAATATGATCACAGAGCAAACAATAACAACAACATAAAAGACTACTGCAATAGGCTAGAAGGCCTGAACTAGGATTGTGGAGAGAAGGAGACATTTATAAGATTCTTTTCCCCTCTCTGTTTATGGTCCCATTCACCACAGGGGCTATTCTAAACATTTTCTTGTCTCTTCAGCCCTCTTATAATAACCCCTTCCTGAATTCTCTCCACTGAGTACCTTGATTCATACTCTAGCAAAAAATTAAGGCCTTTTACTTTATAAGGCTATGTATGCATTTCATCTTTTCTCTTCTTCCACATCTCATTGTCACTCAGACTTCTCCCACTAACTCCTACTTCATTCCTGCCTCACATAGGAGATGGCCTTTTTTTTTTTTTGGCCAAGGCAAATCTGTCAAAATACATCCTTGATTCTATTCCCTCCTGTCTTTTCCAAAAGATTGTCCCCCTTGTCATCCCTACCACCCTCTCTCTCTAATCTTCAGTCTCTTTCTTTCTATTGGTTTTCCCTGCTGATTTCAAATATACCCATAGTTTCCTTAGCCTTAAAAAAACTTTCACTTTATCTGACCGTCTCAAAAGACTTGTGCTCTGTTCTTTGCTAAACTCCTTGAGATAGCTATCTACACTCTATACCTCCATTCTGTCCTTTTTCTAAACCCTTTAAAACCTAGTCTTCAAAAATCTAGCATGCACAAATGCTAGGATGAAGCAGTCCCTAAAATTCACATCATTTCTATTGCCAACAGTCAGTTATCCTTGTTGATAAGAATTAGGTCCAGAAATTGTTTTCTCTCACTGGTACCTCCACCTTTTGAAGAATGAAATTATAATTGATAAACCACTAAATTTTTAGCTGCTCTGATTTTTGTCAGAGCAAGAGCTCCAACAGTTCCTTGAAGTCTTTTCATCACTTTCAAATCATGCTTTCTTACCAGGTTAACACTCTGTTTGTCCTTATCTACCACTTCTTTCTGTCCAAGGAGGATGTGGCTTACTCTAGTGAGAATGTTTCTGCCTCCCATCCAAAAGTAGAAGGGGCTGTCATGCGAGAGCAATTTTTTTTCTGGAAAACTTAAGTAGAGGCCAGATGATTATTGACCAAACAGACTGATTGATTGTCACAGATGTGATAGAGAAGATGTTAGTTGGGTTTAAGTTTGGAATTTTGTGACCTTAATTTCTCTTCTAACTTTGAGATTCTATAATTCTGTATATTTAAGATCACATAGCCCTATAAGGAATAGGCTCAAAGCTTGAACCCTGATCATATGACTCTAACCAGTTTTCTTTAAACCTTACCAAGTTACCCAAGGGAGATAATCATCTATTCTTTTTGTAAAAGACTCAGAGATAGGGTGCAGCTGGGTGGCTCAGTGGATTGACAGCCAGACCTGGAGACAGGAGGCCTTAGGCTTAAATCTTTGGCTTAAATCTAGCCTCAGACTCTTCCTAGCTGTGTGACCTTGAGCAAGTCACTTGACCTGCATTGCCTAGCCCTTACCATTCTTCTGCCTTAGAACCAATACACAGTAGTAATTCTAAGATGGAAGGTAAGGGTTTTAAAAATAAAATAAAAAATAATGTAGGTAACCTAGTCAGATGCTTAATTATCATTCCTATAGTCAAGAATTGAGTGGTGAGGGGGAGACCCACTGCATTTTCAACCCATTTATTCTTTTTCAGTCTCCTATGAAAAAAAGGATCAAGTTCTTATAAAATAAAATTAAAAACCTCTTATAAATTTGGATAATCCTCCCTTAACCTTCATTTTATTAAGAGTTAAGAGTAATAAAAGCAACCACTGTTCCTTCTTAAATTCCTTTCTTCACTGTGATACCTTAAAAAGCACATAGACTCTTAGATCTAGGAGGGCCTTCCAGCAGAGGTCCCTAGATTTAGAGCTGAAAGGGACATTAGGGATCAAGACATAACTCCATCATTTTTCAGATCAGGAAATTGAGGCCTATAGAGGTTAAAAGACTTCCCCAAATTGACATAGTAAGTAGCAGAGCCAGAATTTCATCCAAAGTTCTCTAAATTCAAATATAATGCTCATTCTACTTACTGCACAACATGTTAGAGCTGGAAGGTATCTCAGGTCATTTTTTTTACTAAATATGAAACTAAGTCCCGTGATTTGTAGTGGATTATTGCCTAATATCACACAGTGAATCAGTAGCAGAGCTGAACTTAAACCCAGCTCTCCCACCTCCTAGCCTAGTGTTTCTCCTGCTATGCTATATTGCTACCCCCATTCGTTCTCTGAAATCTTTCCAGCTTCACTTTCATTTCTTTGAAAACAGTGCCTTTTTTTTAAAGTAGCACAGAACTAGAAACCAATTAGATGCCAAATCAGTTGGGGACTGGCTAAACAAATTGTGGTGCATGATCATGATAGAATTACTTTATATTAGGATCCCATTAGCCATCCACCCAAACCATGTGCTTTCCTCAGCTGCCCTACTATTTTGGTATTGAAGTGCCTGAATAAAAAAAAATGTAGGGCCCTGAACTGGGTGGACAAGTCCTCTGAACATGATCTGAACAAAAATGTGAGGGTACCAGAAAAGTTATTATTTATTTTAACAGAATTATGTTGTTGTAGGATCTGGTTGAATGTTTATTTTTCCAAAGAAAGATACCAGTTTCTGACTCAAATTCAGCTTGTTGTCAACTATAACCCTCATGTATTATTTTGCTATGTAATCTTATACTTGTTCCTACTTACTCTCTTCCTGTCCTATATTTATGATACTGCTTTTCTGGCCTGCTGTATAAACTTTTCCATTTGTCCTGATTGGATCCCATGCAATTTGTAGGACCATGTTTCCAAAGCATTTGCAAATACATTTGTCTTTCCCACAGGATCAGTAACCTTCCCTAATTTAGTTTAATCTGCTAATTTAAGAATATTTTCAATTACTTCAGCTATGTCATTTGAAAGACTTGCAATAAATTCTATCCTTGGATTGATCCCAGTGGAATAATAGTCTATATATTCCCTCCAAGGTTGACTTAATTGTTGATAACTCCCTTTGGAGTCGAGCCGATCCCCTACATGACAGTACTTTGTATTGGTGATTATAATCCAGCTGTGTTGATGTCACTTTCATCCTCCCTCTCATTGAAGCTCAAAGTCTCAGAATCATCTTTGATTTTTTTCCTTCTCCCCCATCCTTCACAACCAGTTAGTTTCCAAGTCCTTATTTTCTGCCTCTGCAATATTTCTCTATTCCCTTCTCTCTTCACACTGCCTTGACCATACTTCAGAACCTCATTACCTCTTAATGAGACTATTTTAATAACCTCTCCACTGTTCTTCTTGCCTTTGTATAGTCTTTTCCCTCTCTACTCCGTCCTTCATAGTGCTTCCAAAGTAGCCTTCCTTATACACAAGTCTAATTACACCATCTCTCAGAAACCTTCAGTAACTTTCTCAGAATTAAGTTATACTGAATTAAACATCAGCACCTCCATTTAAGGCTTCTAGTAATCTAGCTCCAATGTACCTTTCCAGGCTTTCTTCAGAGGTGATCTTTGCCTTGCCAGGGCAAACCCTCCTATATACACAGTTCAACAAATGCACAAGTGATCCCATCCCATTCCAGCTTGGCTTCTCCAGAAAATTGCTCTTTTGATCATTCTTGATGTCTCACTAATCCGGAATTACTCCTGACTTGCTACTTCTCTGCTGCCTGCAAACATGCCCATGTCTTCTCCTCAGGAAACCACCCTCACTTAATCTGTCCATCCCTGCTCGATATCAACTTTTTATCTTTTTCATGGTTAAACTTCTTGAGAAGGTGGTCTACAATAGATACTTCTACTTCCTTTCCTTCTATTTGTCAAAATCCTCTGCAGCCACCTTCTTCATCATTCAATTGAAACTGTTCTCTCCAGAGTTACTAGTGATCTCTTTATTGCCAAATATAGCAGTCTTGAATTAACTCTCATGCTTCTTGACTTCTCTGTAGCCTTTGACAATGTCATTCACTCGCTTTTCCTTGTTACTCTTTTCTCTCTAGGTTTTTAAGACACTACTCTCTTAGTTCTTACCTGTCTAATCACTCTTTCTCAGTTTTATTTGCTGAATCTTCATACAGATCACATCTTCTAAAAATGAATATCCTCCAGGCTTTATCCTAGGTACTCTTCTCCCTCTATGATATTTTGCTTGGTGGTTTCATTAGCTCCCATTGATTTAATCATTTCTGTTGATCATTCTCAGATCTACTTATCTGGGCCTGACCTCCAGGATTGCATCTCCAACTGCTATTGGGCATCTTGAACTGAATATCCTATAGACATCTTAAACAAAACATGTCCAAAACTGAGCTCTTTATTTAAAAAAAAAAAAAAAAAAAAAACAACCTTCCTGTTAACTGTCTGGAGCACCACCATCCTCCCAGCCACCTCAGGCTTACAACCTAGGTTTCATATCAGCTCCCTTTGTCTTTACCTCTTCATATCCAGTCTATTACAAAGTCCTATCTACTCAACCTTCTTAACACTGTCATTTTTTTTTAATCTGTGTGTCCTTTGCCCAGGATTAGTACTTGATACATATTTGTTTAATTAAGTAACCATTCCTCCCTTTGTTCAGATTAAAATGTAATGTTTCTGAAACTTTATGAAGAAAAGCAGATTTTGATACTATTAGTGAAAATAGTTGAGTACTTTAAACTTCAAATTAACATGCAATATAAATTTGAAACCTGTTATCCTTTGATAAGTGAACCCTCTACATTAATCAGATAAGATTGGTCTCCTAATGCTTCAAACACACAGAACCATTCCCTTATTACTCTGCTTCCTCCTCCCAGGAATGTCTTCTTTTCTCCTCCCTATCTAAATTTTACCTATCTCTTAATGTTCAACCTCAACCTACTACCACTCTGAAGCTTTCCTTCGTCTGCCTCCATCCACCATGCCTTCTTCTTGTGGACTCTCAGGGCACTCATGTATATGTTTCACCTTAACTATGTATTGCCTTGTAACGTTATTTACCTTTTTATGTGTGCACTGGAGAATCTTAGTGTTTGAAGGAACCTTAAAGGGTCTACTTCCTACCCACCAGTACGGAACCCCTTTCTCCAACTGTTTTGTAATCTATTCCAGAGTAGGCCAGGCATCAGCAGTCAGCTGAGATGCATATGAGAGGAGAACACCACTTCAGTCCTCCAGATTGGTCTTTCAGAAAGCTGTGGGAACTCACTGGCTCTAGTTGTTGGACAGAGTTGGACAAGATTATTTCAAAGGTCCCTCCCAGCTCGTAAGATTCTGTGACTCTCATTCCTCTGACCAGACTACAGTTCTTTGTTCCTGCAGGTAAAGGACTGGCTCCTGACTGAGACGCCAGATTCCCTTCTAGAATCTAAGTCAGTCAGCAACTTATTCTGCTTATCTGCCCAAGGCGACAGCTACTATAAGCTAAGCACTGTCACTGAGTATGAGACTAGAAAGAAAGGCAGAAAATGGTCTCTGCCCTCAAGGAAGATATATTCCAATGGGGGAGACATGTAAATATCTAGTTAATAAAAGACATCTATGGGAGAATGAAGAAATTAGAAGGGGAAAGCGTTAGAAGCTGGAAAGAGCCTGGAAAGGCCTCCAGAGGCTTGAGGGAAACTCAAGGGGAACTTAAGAAGCTGAGGGAATGGGCCTCAGCATTCTCGATAAGGTTAGCCAGTGGGCAGATGGATGGGGATAGAAGATGGAGGCCAGAGATGGAAGGTCATATTTGATTAGCTGCAAATAGACCCTTGTTTTTGAAGCCTTGGAACCTTTGCTTCCCTCTCTCACCAAACTCCCATTTCTTACCTGTTTGTGTCCCACTTTTCATTTTGCCAATTTTTTCCCCCTTCATTTACTATCTCCCAAAGCTGGATTTTGCTGCCCTCTGCTGACTGATTTTAAAAAACAACCAAATACTGGCCCCTTAGTGACATCCAAATAAATTCTAAATTTATTAAATGCCTACTGTACTTGGTCCTTTGTTGGGCATTGGGGAAACAAAGATCAAAGAAATGATATTCTCTTCCTTGCAAGAACTTACAGTCTAAAAGATGATGAAAGATATATAATAATGATTCATTCAACAAAACATTTATGTACTCAGTAAATATAAAAATAATAGCAATAATGAGGAATTATATGACACTTTAAGGTTTGAAAAACACTGTATAAATATTATCTCATTTGATCTTCACAATAGTCCTGTGAGGGGTGCTATTATCATCCCCATTTTATAGATCAGGAAACTTCAGCAGACAGAAATTAGTTGATATGTCCAGGATCAAACAACTGGGAAATATCTGAGACCATATTTGAACTCTGCTTTTCCTGACTCCAGTGTTTTACCTACTTCATCACTGATTTTTCCTTTTTTTGTGAACTGTCATGTAGGATAAAATTGAAAACTGTGCTTAAACTGGAGTACATTCATCCATTACTTCTGTATAGATGTGTGACCCATCATTTTGTCACAAAAGAAAATTAAACTTGCTCTCCTTCATATCTGCCCTGTGTGCTTTTTAGAAGTGGACCAATTAATTAATTGTTTGATTATTTGAACTAATATCTTCCCAGATTTTCTTGTTAAGCTGACTTGTCTATAAATACTAAGGTCAGTTCTCAACCTCATTTGCACCTCAAGCCCCCTTGTTTGGGCTGTGATGATAGCTTCCTAACTCTTGGTTCTGCCTGCTTCTTTTTTCTCTTGACTCCAGGCCAGTTTTTCCTTCATACTACTGCCCACATAAACTTACTGATACCCAGGCCTCATTATTTCCCTCCCCAAAGGATAGAATATTAGCTCCTGAGCACTGTTTTCGAGGCCCTTCCTAGTCTGAACCCACCTTGCCTTTCTGGCCTCATCTCACTCCTTCACTTAATACATTCTTTTTTAACTCAGTTGCTACACTAAACCTGCCCCTTTCTGACCTTGCACCTCTGCTTATGCTGGCCCATGAGCCTGTGGTGGATTTCCCTTTGACTTCTTAACCTCCTTGAATTCTCCTCTTGAAATAGTTTCCTTCCCCAAAGATCCAGTTTGAGTACAACCTCCTCCAGGAAGTCTTCCCTTTTTTCCTTTTTCAATTGGAAATAAACAAATAAAATAGATAATGTACTAGTAAATCTAATTTTAAAAAAAGAAAGAAGAGAATCAAATTAGCAGTATCAAAAATGAAAAGGGCAATCTCACCTCCAGTGAAGAGGAAATTAAGACAATTATTAAGAGATATTTTGCCCAATTATATGGCAACAAATATGACGATCTAGGTGAAATGGGCAAATATTTGCAAAAATATAAATTGCCTGGATTAACAAAAGAAGAAATAGAATATTTAAATAATCCCATCTCAACTAGGAATAATCTCTCTCTCTTTCCTTGAATCTCTTATAGTACTTTTGGCTATTTTGCAGTAATCACAATTCTGATCTTATTCTGATTTATTTTTTTAGGTAATTATCTCTACTAACTTATAAACTCTTGAAGTATGCCATTTTTCATATTTGTGTTTCTAACTCAAGCTATACACATGGTAGACATATAGTAAATGCTTGTTACCTGTAGTGAAAGAGACCTGACTATGGAGTCCAAAGGTAGAGCTTTAAATCTTAGCTCTTACTAGCTTTGTGAGCGGCATAATTTTAATCACCAATGTACATCTATTATTTGTTCAATTTTTTAAAAAGAGGCACAACATCTGTCTTTTTCCCAGACTTCAAGGCTTTCTTCTGTCCTTGATCCCTCAAAAAAGTGACTGTAAAATTTCTCCCCTTAGTTGTAGGTCACTAGACTCTGTCCTGTTCTGATATATGTTGGATCTTTTCTTTTGGCCCTCCCTACTCATCTCAGTTTCCTTCCCCTTGGCTTTTCATTCTCTCCTGGTGAGCAGGGCTTATTCTCATAAGCCATTCACATTTTATCCTTTCTGCAGAGGCAGAAGTGAAAAAGAGATTAAATGCCTTTGCCTTTTCAAGGACTTCTCTATTATTAGCTTTTCCTTCCTGTCCATGAGGAGTGGAACAACATGTTCACTTTATCTTTCTCTGTAGTACTGCATATGTGAAAAATACCCCTAGATTCTTGAGATTTGCTTCTCCTTTCCAATGTCAGCTTTTCTAATTTTCATAGGATTTAAAACTAAAAGGGATCTTTCAGGGCATCTAGTACAGTACCCTCATTTTACAGATGAAGAAACTGAGGCCTAGAGAAGGGAAGTGATTTGCCCTAAGTTAGACTTGGGATATATCTCCACCCGCATTTCTGCCTACAAGAAACCTAGAGTTAGATTGTTAAAGCTAGAAGGCAATCAGAAATATAATCCAAACCCATTATTTTGTAGGGAAAAAAAACTGAGGCCCAGAAATTATTTACCCAAAGTCACAAAGTAGCATATATATCTTCTTCCACCAAGTCCAGTACTCTTTCCAACAAGCTGCATCATCTTACAAATCTTAAACTTGTCAATAGGCTCAAAAGTCACTCACTCGGACTAAGATCATCCATATTGTCCTCTATGTACTACCTCCCTGCCAAAGGGGGTCATACAGCCTCTTTTTGAACACTTTCGGTAACTGGAAATTTACTATCTTATTAGTCTTCTCCAATCAGAAATTATCGTTCCTTCCTTTGAACTTTCATAATATTTTATTCTTCTCTGGTGTACTTTAACAATCTATTTTCATTAGTTATTTGTATCTTTGTCTTCTTTCTCCCACCAAATGTTAAGTTGGCTAAGGGCAAAGAATTAAGTCTTAGTACCTTATTTAGTTTTGCATCTCCCTCTTTATGTGGTATAGTGAAGTGCTTCTTAATAGCTGTTTATTAAATTTACACTTGAAGTGAATTTTAAAGATTCAAATCAGTAATGAATAAGATGATTCAAAAATATACAATCCAAATTGTAATGGGCCTTTTCTCCTTATTAAAACATTTACAGGGGGCAGCTGGGTAGCTCAGTGGATTGAGAGCCAGGCCTAGAGATGAGAGGTCCTAGGTTCAGGTCTGGCCTCAGACACTTCCCAGCTGTGTGACCCTGGGCAAGTCACTTGACCCCCATTGCCTACCCTTACCACTCTTCTGCCTTGGAGCCACTACACATTATTGACTCCAAGATGGAAGGTAAGGGTTTAAAAAAAAAAAACACTTACAATGCTGCATTTGAATCTAGATCCTCTAAATCCAAAGCTTTTATTCTTTCCATTATACACTACTGCCTTTAGATATTTTATTACTCAAGTGACGCAGGTGGAATTCTTTCTATGAACAAAGATTTCTTTAAATTGTTGATAAGGGAGTCAGAGAATCTTTTGTTATAGTTTATTTAAATAACAATCAAAAAAAGAAAAGCCTACTACTGATAGCTATATTATTGAGTTTCTCTGTTTAAGAAATTCCTGGCAAAATATTTTTTAGCTTTCTTTATTGTATAATATCAATATTTTTGCCCTCAAAATTATAGTTTATGCAGCAGCTAGGTAGCACAGTAGATAGAGAGCTAGGCCTAGAGAGAGAAGGTCCTGGGTTGAAATGTTGCTTGAGACACTTAGCTGTGTGATCCTGAGCAAGTAAATCACTTAAGTTCAATTGCCTAACCCTTACCAATCTTCTACCTTGGAACTGATATTTAGAATAGATTTTAAGACAGAAGGTAAGAGTTTAAAAATAAAATAAAATTATTTACTATTTGCTAAATAAGTTGTATTTGAAAATTCCTGTATAAAATCACTTTAAGTTTGGAAAAAGATGATAGTCTCCAAATTCCATAGGCTGCCTTATGGGGCAGTTAGTGGAAGTTAGATAGAACATGGGGCTTAGAATTTTAAAGACCTGAGTTCAAAAGGTCCACATTGTGTGACCCTAAGAAAATCACTTAATCTTTGATTGCCTCAGTTTTTTTGACTATAAAAGGAGGCTATACTGGTACCTACATTGAAGGTTTGTTGTGAAGATCAAATGAGATAGTATTTGTAAATGTACTCATCACAATGCCTGGTATGTATTAAATGCTATTAAATTCTTTCCCCTCTCTTGTCCTTTTCCCTTATGAGGTATTAAGTTCCCAGTCCCTGGAAATATTCAAACTGAAGCCACACAACCACTTTTCAGGGATGTTATAAAGAGGAGTCATGCTTCAGATGGGAGTTTTGCTGGATCACCTTGAAGGTGCCCTGGGGTTCAGTGATGCTGTGGTTAGGAAGAGCTATAAAACTACTGAGTCAGCTTGGTGTTGTAGATAAAAGGGATGGCCTGGAATCAGAGAAACATGGGCTTAAGTTCTGCATCTTGCCTATATTGTCTGGGCGACTATGGACAAGTCACTTCACCCTATAATGCCCCCCTTAACTCCCTAAGATAAAAATCACAGATGACAGTTGAGCTGCAGTGGTGCTGGGAAATTCTAGACCAGGAGTTCCCTAAAATTCTGAGGTTACATGACCTACCCAAAACTGAGAAGTAGACAGGCTTCTCTTTTTGGATGTTTTCAAGCAGAGGTCAGATAGGTTATGGATCATTTGTCAGAGATTTTGCAAAAAGGATTCCTGCTTCAAGGGAGGCCTGAGTGAGATGACCTCAGAGAGTTCTCTTTCATTTCTGAAATGACTACTGAGATAGCCATAAGATCCCTTTCCCTCTAGAACAATAGAAGACACTTAGTGAGGGGATCAATGTATCTTTAATGTGTAATTGGTTAATTCTAAATCTCTTCTTCGGTTTTTCTACCACAGGGAACACTCTGAGTAACCTGATTATGATTTTACCTCCAATCTATGGTGCCATTCAGACAGTCAGAGATGGACTGGAAAAGCGGTACACAGCTTCCTATTTGGCTCTTACAGGTATGGCTGGAACTTCCCATGAAATGACCATCTGCGAGATTCAGTAATGTCCCTTTTTTTTTCATTTGTCAAAGTAAATGTTAAGAGCTGCTAGGTGGCTCAGTGGATTCAGATGCAGACCTAGAGCCTAGAGGTCCTGGGTTCAAATCTGGCCTCAGACATTTCCTAGCGAGGCGACCCTGGGGAAGTCACTTAACCCCCATTGCCTAGTCCTTACCACTCCTCTGCCTTACACAGAATGATTCTAAGACAGAAGGTAAAGGTTTTGTTGGGGGGAGGAGGGCATTAAGTGAATGGTCACACCTTGGCATTGGGAGCCTATTAAGAAAAATTAAGGCTCACATTTTCATGTGTCTAAATGCAAACTCTGTTGTGGATTTCTAGGTCGGGTTGGTTTTTAGGTTCATTTTTTTTAAGTAGATGGATACCTGTATTCTGAGGTACTTTCTAAAGTAGCAAAATGAAATGTTTCTGGCCTTCAGTCCCTGACCTAGCACAACATGAGTTTAGAAGACTGTGAATAAGTTTCTTTATGCAGATTTACAGATTCTCTCTTGAGAAGCTTTCAGTCACTATCAAATAGCTTAATACCATTCTAGATCTGAAATTGTGGCATGCATTCAAATAAACAAAGAGATAAAAAAAACTCAAAGGGGTTGGGGTCAAAAGGACATTTTCCTAGCTATTGTCACTTTCAATCTTCCTTTTTCTTTTGGGTTCAGACATATAATCATATACTTTAAACTGGAAGAGGCTCAAGGACATCAGTCAAAAAGCATAAACCTGATGGCTGCTGGGAAGTACAATGACTAAAATCAAACACCCTTGGAAAATAACATTTGCACATATAAATGAATACAAATAGGCACCTAAATATAGGATGGGTGAGGACTAAGACTGAAAAAAGGTCTGGGGTGGTGGTGGGGAGGTGTTACAGCATATGAACTGACCTCTGAAGGGGGAGTTTTGGTGATAAGGGAATGAATTCCAGGCATGTAAAGACCTGGAAATGGGAAATGGAATGATGACTGAAAGCAAGAAATAGATGAAGGGGAAAAGTATATAATCAGCCTGGAAAGGTAGACTGGAGCCAGATGGGGAGATCTCAAGCGGGGGAGTTGATAATTTATCCTAAATGTCAGAGGAAACCACTGAAGCTTTTTGATATGAAAAGAGACATGGTCAAACCTGTGCTTGAGGAATACCATTTAAGCAGCAGAAGAATGTAATAGTAAGGAAGAGGAGAGACTATGGGGCAGAGAAAACAATGAGGAGACTATTGCAGTAACCCAATCCGTTTCAAAAAAGGAGTACAGATCCACAATGTCCCCCCAAAGCGACCCTCTAAACTTCACTTGAAGCTTTCAGTTACTGTTAACTAATTATCTCCTCAGGCAGCCCATTTTTAGGATGTTTTTTTCCTTATATTGAGCCAAAATTTACCCCTTTGATATTTGGGAGTCAAGAACTAAGTTTGAATCTCAGCTCTGCCACTAACTGGCTAAGTGACCATAAGTAAATAATTTGGTGATATTCGCAACTTGAATTAGTTTATCTCTAATAAGATAATATATATTAAGTGTTTTTTTTGTTTTTTTTTCAAACATTTATTAATATTCATTTTTAACATGGTTATATGATTCATGCTCCTCCTTTCCCCTTCGCCCCCCGCACTCCCCCCACCCATGGCTGATGCACATTTCCATTAGTTTTGTCATGTGTCCTTGATCAAGACCAATTTCCAAATTGTTGGTAGTTGCATTGGTGTGGTAGTTTCGAGTCCACACCCTCAATCATGTCCACCCCGACCCATGCGTTCAAGCAGTTGTTTTTCTTATATGTTTCCTCTCCTGCAGTCCTTCCTCTGAATGTGGGTAGCATTCTTTACCATAAATCCCTCAGAATTGTCCTGGGTCATTGTATTGCTGCTGGTACAGAGGTCCATTACATTCAATTTTACCATAGTATATCAGTCTCTGTGTACAATGTTCTTCTGGCTCTGCTCCTTTGTTTTGTAAACTTTAAAGTACAGTATGAATGCCAGCTATTATTGTTAGCCATCTCTTGTACTTCCCATCTCTAGCACATTATATTCTGAAGCTTCATTCCCATGTTCTCTGATTCTGTGATCTTGTTTCTTCTTTATTTCAAGGATTGCATTTCCTTTTGACTTATCAACAGCCTGCATGGGTTGCTGAGACTAGAAATAATTCCTGACTAGGTTTGGTGGCCAGGCTTCTGATGTTGAATCTTTTTGAACTGATCCAATTTGTTCCTCAGGCCAGGAGACTCACAGTCCATCACTGGACAGCTCTTTCAGCTATTTTCCTCCCTCCTCAAACCACAGCTCCTTCTTCCTACACTGTTAACTAAGAACCTTGATTCATATTTCACTGAAAAAAAACTGAAACCGTTCCTTGAGATCTCCCTCTTCTCTTCCATCTCACAAGACTCAGTTTCTTCCTACCACTATCTGATCCTTCACTGCTGTTTCACAGAGAGACCTCTCTTTGCCAAAGGGAACCCCTCCACATGCACAGGTGATCCTATTCTATACCATCTTCTCCCAAAGATTTTACCCTTATTGTAATCCCTACTCTCTCACTAATCTCCAGTTGCTCCCTGTGTCCTGGCCACATCCTTACTGCTTATAAACAAGACAATATCTCCCCTTCCTCAAGAAATTCTCATTTGATCTGTCTGTCCCTTATAGGTGTCCTCCTATATCTCTCTTCCTATGCTGGCAAAACTCATTGAGGAAGTCATCTGCAGTAGGTATCTCCATGACCGATTTCCATGTCTCCTTTTCTTAACTTTTTGCAGCATGGCTTTGGATCTTATTCTTCAACTGAACTTACTTTCCTTAGTTACTAATGATCTCTTAGAGATGTAATGTAATGTCCTTTTCTTATTTATCATCCTTCTTGACCTCTCTGCAGCCTTTAACATTGTTGATCATACTCTCCATGATACTCTTCTCTTTTAAGTTTTCATGACACCATTCTCTCCTGATTCTCCTACCTTTTCATCCACCCCTTTACTGTCTCCTTTGATGGATCTTCATGCCATGCCTGCTAAAGTGGTGTTCCTTCCAGAGCTCTGTGCTAGACTGGATGCTCTTCTCTTTTCCCTCTGTACTATTTCACTTAGTGCTTCTATCAGCTCCCATGGTTTCAAGTAACTCTGCAGATGATTCTCCTATCTTCTTGTCTGTTCCTAGCCTCTCTCCTGACCTCCATTCTCTCATCTCTTTTAGACATCTTGAATTGAAAATCACATAGACATCTTAAGCTCAACATGTTAAAACCTACATTTATTATTTTTTGCCCCCAATCGTCCCTTCTTTCTAACTTTCCTCTGATGTCCAAAGTACCATCATCCTCCCAGTTACCCAGATTTACAACCTGCATGTCATCTTTTACTCCTCTAGCTCTCTTGCCACCCCATGCTCCCCTCATATCCTATTACTGATTAAATCCCATTGTTTCTACCTTTGCAACATTCCTCTATTATGACCCCTTTTCTCTTCTGACCTGCCACCAGCTGGGAGCAGGCCATGATCATCTCAGACCTGGAACGTTGCAATAGCTTGCTAGTTGGTGTCTTGTTTAAGTCTCTTCTTCAATCCGTCCTCCACTCAGTTATCAGATTGATCTTCCAAAAATACAAGTCTGACCATATCCTTGCTTTGCTCAGTAAATCCCAATGTTTCCCTATTAACTCCAGGATCATATATAAAATCCTATTTAGCTTTCAAAGCCCTTTATAGCCTGAGCTTTTCTCACCTTTCCAGTCTTTTTACACCTTACTCCCTATACTATATAATCCTGTGACACTGGCCTCAGTGACTGATACTTCATCTCCTGACTCCAAGAGTTTTCACTGACAGATTTCCAGGCCTGCCATGACCTTCCGCATCTTGGCTGCTCTGACTTCTTCAAACCTCAACTGAAATTTCACCTTCTAGAAGAAATCTTTCCCAGTCCTTCTTAATCTTAATGCCTTCTTTCTGAGATATCAAGGTCAAAGAATTTATTGAGTATAGTTTGGGTAAATAGCCCTAAAGTCATATAAGTAGTTCTTTATAGTTATGGTCTTCTTGTAGAGCTAAATGAAGAAAGACATTCTGGGCCTTCTTCTGAATATTTTGAAGACTTGTTTTGGATAAGTAACCTCTTATTTTCCCCAAGGTGCTTAAAAGTCAACAGATTCAGGCTCCAGTCTCTGCTGTCTCACCACATGGATGTGTAGAACTTCCTCTCCCTGGATCAATTCTCTGAGAAAATCAGAAGATTGTGCGAGATGACATCTAATGCCCCTTTCACTTCTAACATACTTTGTTCTGTGTTACAATTTTCTTTGATCTAGGATCCCTTCCAGCTTTAAAATTCTGTAAAATCAATATCATTCCTAACTCCAGTTCCAACATCTCTTCAATGAATAAATGAAATTGACAACCAGAAATATAAACTAAGCTGTAAAATAGATGAAACAAATATAAAAAGCAAAAGAAGCATAACAAAAGTTCAGTGTTTCTGCACAATTCAAAATCAAAACAAGAAGGCACCAAAGGGGTAGAAGAACAAAGACACAAAGTAATTTCCCGAGTAATGAGACCCTTGGAAATTCTGTAAATTGAGGAGATTTAATTGATTAATTTCAATGTGATGGTACCTGCAGTGAACCACTGTCTTGACTGAATCAGACTAATATAAGACTAATCAGAAATGATCTGAAAGTGCTAGGCCCTGCTGTCCAGAGAAGATGTTGAAGAAGCTTTAGTACAGAGCATAAAAGACTAATGACCTTTTAAATTGCAGCAATTACTGTTAATAATGAAAGAAACATAAAATCAATGTGCCATGATAGCAAGGGCCTTCAGAAACAGTTTGTGAAGCTTTCTTTCTAACTTATTTTCTTTATTACCTAGTTCTGACTACTGGACACTGTATCAGTGAACAGTTCATTCATTCAGCACCCTAAGGGGGACACAAGGAGAAATAATTAGAAAATCATATTTGCTGCAACAGACCTTAGAGATAGCTCACCTGATCAGAGAATCTCAGTATTTTCAGTCTCCCTATTCTAATTTATACTTGGAAAAAAAACAGCCCTCTACAACATATCTGACAAGTGATCGTGTAGCTTGTGCTTATCTAGTATCATTCCACTTTTGTAGAACTCTAATTATAAGGAAATTTTTTTCTCATATCAAGCCAAAATTTACCTCTTTGTATTTTCCACCCATTTTCCCCAGATCTACTGTCTAGAAACAAAGAGAGTAAATCTAATTCCTGTCCCATATGATAATCCTTCACACACTTGAGCCCTCTTCTTGTTCCCCCCACATCTTGACTCTTCCTAATTCTGCTTTTTAAGGACTTCTTCTCTTCAGTGGACTTTTATGCCCCTTTTAACATTTGACTATTCTATTTTTTAAGCTGTTATTTTCTTCAGACTTTTTGGTACCTCTTTTACAGATAATTTTTTAAAAATAATAAATTGCAGTAGAGAGTGAGGAGAAAGTGACCACCTAAAGCCACCAAGGCAACATGTAGCAAATCTAGTCATTGTACCTATATCCTCTGGCTCCAAGCCAAGTGCTTTTAGTATAGAACATCAGAACAGTTTTAGCATGGTATAATGGTTAGAGAACTGGCCTTGAAGCCTTAAATAATAATAATGACCAACATTTATGTAAAGCTTGCTATGTGCCGGGTACTGTGCTAAGCACTTTACAGTTATCTCATTTATCCATAAAAATCTTGGGAAGCAGATGCTATTATTATCTCCATTTTTCAGATGAAGAAACTGACAGACAGAAGCAAAGTGGCTTCTCTAGAGTCATACAGCTAGTATGTGTCTGACACTGGATTTGAACTCAGGCCTTCCAGACATCAGGCCCAATGCTATGTGCACTATGGCACCACCTAGCTGCCTCTTGAAGACCTAGGTCCAAGACCAAGGTAGTAGTACTAATTAATCTTGTATAAATAATATGAGAAGAGTAAATAAAGCAGGGTGGAATATCATCTTGACGGATTTGAGACTCAAGAGAAACTTAGACAAATGAACTGACCTATTTGAAAGGATAGGACCTAAAACACTTCCATTTAATTATTACCTGGTATCTTAACTATGTGACAAAATATCTAAATCAGCCAAATGACCAAAACAGTCCTTAAAAGCCATTTGATGAAGTGAAATGTTACAAGATAAGCCTCTTCCAGTTGACTGTAGAATTTCATTATGGCCTCTGGGTCACCTGATATAAAAGCATCAGGTAAGCTAGGGTGGAAAAATTCCAGAAGTTGGAGACTGCGAATTTCCAACACATCCCTGAGAAGAACAACCTTGAGGGATGGAGGGGAATGAGAGACTTTGGCTTCTTCCACTTCAGCTTTGGCCAGGTCTCCTCCCTGAGATTCTTCTCTTTAATCAGAGGAGGACCTTCCAGCTCCAAAGGCTCCAGAGGATGTTGCTCCTTCCATCAGTTTCCTAAGCAGTATTCCTGGATCAGTTTGTAGTACTGTCAGCATTAGGGGCCAAAGACAAATTAGCTGCAGATTTCATCATTTTTAAGGGGAACTTCTTGAGCACATTTACAACTTCTCCCATTTGCAAATGGGAGAAAAAGTCTTCCAACCACTCAGGTCTGTGAGTTATTCCTTTATGTGTTGTCTAAGCACTCGCTAAAACCCCTCTTGCCTAACCCTTGTGGGAGAATGTATCACAGATACTTAAAAGGATTTTGTGTACCAGCTCTTTATTACCTTAATAAATACATTTCTAAAAGCTAGTTAGGGTTGGGTAATTCTCAGGTGATCATCTTGTGGAGGAAGAACACCAATGGGGACCCATGCTAATGTTATTAGAGAAACATCTCAGAAATCCCCTGAACCCTAAAGGGAAGAGTAGGCAAGCTCTAGAGACCCAGCTTGTCAGTAGAATTAGGACTTGAGATAAGGATGCACCAGAGCTTACATGGACTACAGGTATAAAAAGAGAGGAGTGAAAATAATATGTACAAAATATGAAAGGAAGGATAAGTAAGACATTTGAAAAAGATAATGCATAATTCATATTTATCTATATATTTACTTTTCAATCCTTATCTCATTTGGTTCTTAGAATAGTCCTGTGCCAGGAAGACTTAATCTAAATGGTGACTAGGTTGCAATGAGCATGGTAAGCTTAAAAGTTCATCAAATGTGGCTGGAAAGAAGATCTTAAGGTCAAGTCAGTAAGTCAGCAAGTATTTTTGTAAACCCTTATCTCTGTTTTAGAATTGATACTAAATTTTAGTTCCAAAGCAGAAGAGTGGTAAAGGCTAGGCAATTGGGATTAAATAATTTGCCTGGAGTCTCATAGCTGAGAGGCATCTGAGGCCATTTCTGAACCCAGGTCCTCCCAATCTCCAGGCCTATGCTACCTAGCTGCCCCTCAGCAAGTATTTATTAAGCACTTACTACATGCCTAGGCACTGTGCTATTTGATGAGAGTATAAATGCAAGCCAAGTATTCCCTGCCTTCAAGGAGCTTACATTCATGGGGGAGGACAACACTTAAAAGGGAGCTGAAAAGCAGAGAGGGAAGAGAAGAGATACATGTTCAGTGGTGTGGTGAAGAAAGAAATTTGGAGAGCCAAGAGTGAAGCCTAAAGGGGAATGGTGGATGTACTTGACATGAGCACTGAAGATGCACAATTTTCCCTTGTGCTTCAGTCCTCCATGATGTTTATTTAATTTCTGACTGGCTAGAGTATTGGCCAGATCACATCCTCATTGGTAGAAGGATACAGGCAGAAACAATCTTGAAAGTAGCTGGCGGCATATATTTAATAATATAATTAAACAAAGCATCATGTGAAAGAAAGAACACTGCTGAACTTATAATCAAGAGACATACTGATAGTTAATAACTTTGTGGCCCAAGGCAGTTTGCTTACTCTCTTTAGGCCCAGGTAATGCTACTTTTATTTGTTATGCACAAAGCACTTTGTAAATCTTAAAGCAATATATAAATATAAATTAAAAATTTAAGAATCTCTATTCCAGTCTGCTATTGTATCTCCTCCACACCACTGCATTTTTCTCCATCCTTTAATGCCCAGCTCAGATGTTCTTCCTCCTTGAAGCCTTTCTTGAGTCTATAGTCAGTGACAGTCTGTTCACTATGACCTCATATGCCACTTTGTTTTTACCTCTATAATATATGTTTTATGTCATGTATTTTAGTCGTCTGGGTTTATGTCTTTATTCCCCTCTAAGACAGTAAATTCAATGAAAGCAAAAGCTTTGTCTTATCTAATCATCCACCTCTCCTAGCACTAAAGCTCTGGCCACAGGAGGTACCTAAATGATTGCTGAAATGGAAAAACAAAATGAAATTAAATACCCAAAATGGCAAATTCTGGCTTCTATGTCCTTACTCTGTATTCTCTCTTCATCTCTTATTGTCCATAACCATTATGTCAAAGTCTGACTCAGAAATCATCTCCTGAGAAAAATCTTTCCTCACTAAATGTGGCTTGCTAGCCCCCTCCCTCTCTTTAGTCTACCTTTCTTTAGAGCTTGCACATACAGTTATCTTAGAATCACAGAATTTCCAATATCTATTCTATCTGGCATTATTCATGTTTTGCTTCATAAGTAACTAGTGGTTGTTGTTGCATGTGGTCTACACTGTAGTTTAGTGCTTGGCACATAGTAGTCACTTAATAAATGCGTATTAATTTCAGCTAATGAATGAAATTAAAGTGAGACCTAACATTCTTCTGCTGTTGCTTTGAGCAATAGTATTGATGAAAACATTAATAAAGACTTCTAGTAAATCTCCAGGTAGATTGAATTGGATTATTTTTTCCATCAGTGCCCTCTGTGGTAAAATAGAGAACTTCACCTGGTAGGGACCTCAAAGATGATTCAGTTCAACACTCACCTGTAGCAGAAATTGCTCCAATAACATTCCTAATCAAAGGTCATCTCACCTTCCCTTGAAGATGTCCAGAGGTCTTTTAACCTCCCTCTGCCTCAGGCCCCTAATCTGTAGAATTAAGGATCATGAGCCTTTAAAGGCCTTCAGCTCTAAATCTATGATTCTGTGGTCATAGCATTCCCTGACTCTCTTAAGACATAACTTCATGTTACTTCATCATCCTAGTTAGTTTTTCTTTGCCCTAGTTTTCCAATGTCTTTCTTAAAATGTGGCACCAAGAACTAAACACAGAATTGATGATGTTTGTAATGCAAAGTGGCTAACAGAAACTTTTTGCTTCTGTAATTTCTAACAGTCACAAAAAGTCATTTAAACATCTTAGAATCTTCAGAAAGTCAGTTAGAACTTGAAACTATAAATAGAGGTGAAGTTCCAACTGATGGGGCTTTTGCCTTCTGGCTTTTGCTGTGGCTGGAGGCTTTTGCTTTGGCTTAACCTGTTGGCTTTGGCCTAATTGCTTCGATCTTGGCCTGTGCTTATTTTGTCTTGGGGAAATTTTGACCTATCTCATTTCTCTGGACCTCTCTCTGATCTCCCATCTCCATCCCTCCCCTTCCCTGAATTTCCTTTGGGTCCTGGTGGAAGGGAGGGCTTGGAGATTAGACATTGTGGGTTTTTATTTCCTCTAGTTCTTTTTCTCTTTTGGTTTCAATTGCCTTTTCAAATCAGCTATGATTTCATCCTTGTCTGATTCAGCCTGGCTTGCTATCCTTGCTTCCTTTTGCTTTGAATCATGGATGTAGGAAGCATGTTGTCTTACGTCCTCCAGTGGCAGTGATTCACACTGTGGACAGTTTTGCCTAAAGTAATTTTGTATTGGGATTGATGTTCCCTTTACAAATTGCCTACAGATATGATCTATGGTCTCTTGGGCATGTGCATCACATAATCCCAGAACTGTCTCTGCTGCCTCAATTACTCTATCGAGGAAAGTGCTAGAATGTTCCTCTTCTCCCTGTCTTAATTTTTCAAATTTTTGCCAAGAATTTGGCCTTTTTGCATGGATTCTCATTGCTTCTAATAGATCAGTTCTACATTGGATCAAGTACCTAAGGTTTGCATGTTGGGTAAAATCTAAATCCTGGTGGACCAGTGGCTAGGCTGTTAAATTTGAGTTTGTCCTCGTTTCGTTTAGGAATTTTTCCTTTTCTGAGGAAGAGTAAAATTCCCCTAAAAGAAATTCCATGTCATCAAAACTGGGATTAAATAGTGTGAACACCCTTTTTAATTCTTTTATGCTTTTGAAAGGTTTTTCAAAATACTTGGGAAAGCGTCTCTTTAGGACCTCCATATCACTTGGGGTGAATGCTTTATATGTTTTTATGTGTATCACCCCTTCCCCAGGCTGCACAATGGTTCTGTCTACGATTGGTAAAAGTGAGACTATGGAATTTGCGGATGGTTGGTTGTTATAGGGCTTTGATTTTTCATTGGTGGTATTATTCCCACGAATAGGTATTTGGACTCCACAATCTCTAGCTGGAGAATTGTGTGTTTGTCCAGTTCCTTTCCTTCCCTTTTCTGTTTCAATACTTGGAATAGTAGTCTGATGTTATCTACTAGTTCCTCAGAATCAGTATCTTTCTTTTGTGAAGTAATTGAGTTAAACCATTGCCACAGGTGAGAAAAAACATTTTTGAGACCATGGGGAATTGCCAGATTGTTAGGATTATGGCTATGGCTGTTGGGATAAAGCAAATACATTCAGCCAGGGTCAGAGCACACCATTTATAATAATCATAGATTTTCAGTAGTTGTTGCACGAAATTAGGGACCCTTATAAACCAAAAATCCACCATACCCTGCATTAGGGACCAAGAAATCATTGAGATACTAGATAGGATAAATGTTACCCTAGCTAACTTCATTTTGGTAGGATCAGATAGATTTTAGGTAGTTCGCTAACTTTGCTCGCCAATTAATGTTATAAAAAGTAAATAATCTGAGTGGGTCAATGAATGCAATTTGGGTGTGAGGAAGGATAAAAGGGGATATTAGGTGACTATAAGGTGATTGGAGGAGGAATGAAGGTAAGGGAAAGTATATAGGAGATAAAGGAAATGGGGTATGTAGGAGAGGGCAGCTCAAACAGGTTTATTCTCAGAGGCTTGAGACTGAGGATACAGGGAGGAAACTAGAGCCAGTAAGAAATGTTTAGGTTTGGCTGGAGGGTTTCTCTTGTCAGTTTCCAAAGTCTCTTGAGGGAGGAGTTGAGAGGGCCCTCCCTGCCAGTCAAACTGATGGCTGGAGGAAGTCTAGGGTGGGTACTTCCTGTCAAGATGGATGCCCCCAGCTCCCCTCAAGGAAATAGAAGAAAAATGATTCCTTTCCCTTGAGCCCTTGTCTTACATTTCAACACAATGATTCACCACAGGGTTTGAATAGGTAACAAGAGGATTTATTAATACCAGGATCAGTCAGAAGGGGAGAGGGGTTTAGGGTTTTCTAACTGCTGCTAGGGAGAGGGGGATGGTGGGGGATGGGTCATGGAGAGATTTAGACAGAGAGAGAGACCAGCTCTCCCAGTCAGGAAGATTTGATTGTCTTTTAAGTAAAGTCTTTATCAAATCATTAAAACTAGGGGTAACTTATTTGAGGATACTCTACTTGCTTATAGAAACTAAACCCACAATGTCTAATCTCCAAGCCCTCCCTTCCACCAGGACCCAAAGGAAATTCAGGGAAGGGGAGGGATGGAGATGGGAGATCAGAGAGAGGTCCAGAGAAATGAGATAGGTCAAAATTTCCCCAAGACAAAATAAGCACAGGCCAAGATCGAAGCAATTAGGCCAAAGCCAACAGGTTAAGCCAAAGCAAAAGCCTCCAGCCACAGCAAAAGCCAGAAGGCAAAAACCCCATCAGTTGGAACTTCACCTCTATTTATAGTTTCAAGTCCTAGCTGATTTTCTGAAGATTCTAAAATGTTTAACTGACTTTTTATGACCGTTAGAAATTACAGAAGCAATCTGTTAGCCACCTTGCATTACATGTCTCACCAGAGCAAAGAATAGTTGGTGCTCTTATTTCTGTGGATGTTAGTTTTCTCAAGGTCGTGGCCATCTTTATTAGTTGCCAGGTCCCGTCCTTGACTTTTCTTGAGCTTATAATCCATTGTCACTTCCAGGTCTTTATCAAATAACTGATGTCAAGCTGTATTGCCAACATCATGTACTTGTGTCCTTGATTTTTTTACATGATTTCCCAAGTTGTAGAGAGGAGGCAAAGGAGGGCTTCCTGACAGATTCCCCACAAAGAAATGGACTATCTTGAGGAAGTAGTAGTTCCCCCTCACTGGATGATTATGTGTCAGATCTTGTTTATGGGCTAGATTGGAGCTGGGATTCTGGGATCTAAATACACTGCCCACAGACTAGATTCCCTTAACTGTTAACTCTACAGTAAAAGAGAGTGTAAAGAGAAAGGGGTAATTGATACTATGAGAGATCCCAGAGAGGTCAAGAAGTTTAAAGATTAAGAAAAAGACGTTATATTTGGAAATTGTTTGTAACCTTAGAGAAGACATATTCAGTTAAATGATAAAGTCAGATGCTAGACTAAAAGAAAGAGAAATGAAAAAAAGTAGATCCACCTATTGTAGATAGCCTTCTAGAGGAGACAGATATGAGTATAGGCCCAGAGTTCTACAAAGAGATTGGGGAATGGAGAAAGGTTTTATGAATTATTAAATCATTTAACAGGCATTTACTGTTATATATGCTTGCTAGGCACTAGAGATATAGAAACTAGGAAAAAAAGGTCTTATCCTCAAGGAGTTTATGTTCTAATGGTAAACAACAACATAGATAAATATATACTAGTACATATACAAATGTTGTGTTATATGTGTGTGTGTGTGTGTGTGTGTGTGTGTGTATATTGTAGTATACAGAATTGGGGGGATATAGTTTTTTCTAGCTTTGGCTGAGTTCCAAAAGCAGTTGGGCTTTTAGAATCTTGAGGAGAGGCAGTTGACTGGATCTTTCGTGGAGGGAGGAAGTCAATGAGCGAGCTCTTAGATTATCTAGCTTCAATATTGAAATTTAGCCTAGCATTGATATATTTACTTAAGAAATTATTATTTTAGATAGACCCTTTATATCTTCCTTTCCTAATACCACCCTGCCTTCCCTCCCTTACCTTAGTGGCTGTGGAGTTTATAAGGAGAGAAATTAGAGAGGAGTTAATTCTGTGAAGAGTTATCTAATTGATAGCATTATTTATAATTTAATCAAATCATCATTTATTCCCTTTAGATAGCATTTTGTAAAACTGAATAAGGCAGGTCCTTATTCAGATTCATCTTCACTTCCCTTCCCCCACCTGAGATTCCTGAGATAACTGATAGGGCTTTCCTTTAATCCACCTTCCTAACAACATCCTTCAAATAAATAAACCCTTTGTGTTTCAATAGTCTTAGTTAGTGTAATTTGTCTGTTAGTTATCAAGAGGGGAGAAGAGGGAAAGAGACAACATACTCTGGGCTCAGAGGGAAGCTGGGGCATCCATCTTGAAGGAAGGTGTTACTTCAAAATAGGTCCCTTCCTGTGAAATTAACTAAAGCCTGTTTGTTAATTTCAGTCTAGTCTATTTCCCTCAGCTTGTGTTTGAGTTTAAGTCCCAGTCTGTAAGCCTGCTGTGTTAGTCTGTTTTAGTTTAACCTCTCTTCTCCCAAAAAGATCTCTGTTTCCCTTCTGTGTTATACTCCTGACTTCAGTCCTATTATACCTTGAATCTCCTTTAATCCCAGCCTACCTGTAGCCTAGTTTATCCACTTACCAAGTCTCCAACATCCTCCTTTCAATTCCCTTATCCCAAACACCTTTTCTCAAATTACCATCATAACTATATATATATATATGTAGTGTAGTATAGTATATGTATGCAACCAGGTCCAGGCATGAAGTCCTGGCCCAAAAAAGATCAGTTCCTCATTTTTTGTTTATTACCCATCTTGGATTAATCCAAGGAGATTTTGAAGGTTAATATTGAAATATAGTTAATGTGTGGGATGTCCTAGATATGAGTGGTACAGTCCTCATTCCCTGCACAGGTATGCAGTATTAATTGGACATAAAACAAACCTTTGTTTTGACCTCAGAAAAATGCATGACACTAAGTGGTAAAGACATACAGAAGTCTCTGAACAAATTGGAAATTATCTTCATAGAAATGATAATTTGATATATGGGAATAGATAAACTCATCAAAGAATATAGACAAAGAAGAAAAGATGATCAAAGATAGAACCTTAGGATATATCCAAGGAGTGTAAGATGAACTTTCAAAATAAACAGAATTGAGAAATCAGGAGGTGTGAGAACCCAAAGATTCCAAGTGGGGAAGAGTTTCCAGAAGGAGAAAGCAAACGGGGAAAAGGCCATTTAATTTAGTGATAAGATCTCAAGTGACTGGGGAGAACTATTTCAGAAGAACAGTGGGAGCATAACATATTGTGAGGAGCTGAAGAATGAGCTGGTGAGGAGGAACTGGAAGCAGTCAGTTTAGATCACTCTGGGGGAAGAAACAGGGTGGTGGCTTGAAGGACTATCAGGGTCAAGAGAAGGTTATGTGTTTTTTCAGATTAGTGAGGAACTGAGTGTTTATAAACTGGATGGAAGAAACATTTGGAAAGGAGGCTGAAAATACAGAAGACAAGAAATGACTGAGCAGTGTCATGGAGGAGGGGAGGGATAGATGAAATAGAAATAGGAACAGGTAGAGCAGTGAACTGATGGGACATAAAAGGAAACTGACTAATCATTAAAAAGAGCAAGACACAATGCTCCTTTAAATAAGTTACATGTGATGTGATTGGAATTTGATAAGAGCATATATACCATTTAGTCTTGAAATATTAAGGCAGTATTTTACATTGAGAAAAGCACTGAGTAAATATCTGATTTTGAATATAACTGCTGCTTTATCTGTGTGGCCTTAAGCAAGTCCCTTACCTTTTCTGGGTCTCGGTTTATTCATATGTTTTAGGGTACTAGGGACTAGAAAACCCCTAAAGTCCCTCCATTTCAATCTTGGAAATTTTTAATTAAAACCTGAAAGAATGTGTTATTCCCTACAAATGGAACAAAATCTATCATTGATCTGATTCACTGAAGCCTTCAAAGAAAAGTAAACTTATTTTCAATCATGATTTACTAGGACTCTGTGAAAAACAACCTGGAAACAAGGTTTTAATTAAACAGTGTAGGTAAACTATGTTTGGAGCAAATCTGCTGGAGAAGATGTTTTTCAGTAATGTCTGATCAGCTCTTCATGACCCCTTTGGGGTTTCCTTGACAAAGTGAGTGGAGTGATTTGCCATGATGTCCTTCTGTGGCTCATTTTAATGATGAGGGAACTAAGGCAAAACTGGGTAGAGTGACTTGGCCAGGGTCACATAGCTAGTAAATGTCTGAGGCAGAATTTGAACTCAGGAAGACGAATTTTCCTGAGTCTAGGCCTGGTATTCTATCCACTCTGCCACCTAGCTGTCCAAAATTTGCTTTACCCTTGGTGAAAAATCAAGTTTAATTTTTAAAGAATTAGTGTTTAATTTATATATTTGGTTTCTGCTTTTCTACCTTTATTGGAATCATAGAAGTCTCCTGTTGAGAAAGAGAATTTAGAGAATACCTAGGCCAGTCCCATTGTGTTTTAGATGTAAAAACTAAACATTCCCCACAAATTAAAATGATTTTCCAACATACATCTGTTGTAGTTGAAACAGTGCTCCTGACTCCTAAGGGGTCAGGACTTTTTCCATGACACCATGTTGTTCAACAAAAATGTATGAAGCCCCTTACTAGGGACTATAGTATTCATTAGTTAGATGAGATGCCATATGTAAAAGTGCATTTATAAAATGAAACCACACATATTAATAAAGGCAGTTTTCAGAAAGGATGGCATCTTTTTAGTTCAAAAGTAAAGATTTGGGAATTTTAAAAAGAAAAGCACTCATTACACAGCTGGGCTGAATTACCCTTCCTGATTCTTATTATATCCAAATAAATTGTTCTGTTAAGTGTTGAAAGCTATCCAAAAGCTCCAGGAATCTGATAAGGGACAGCTTAGGTGAGAAAGAAGGAAGTGGGAGACCGGCTCTCAGTCAGCTCATGGCTGCTCCAACTTGCCATGGAATCTCAAGTTTAATATATACAGATTTCAAGACCTCATTTCACACAAATAACACCAAGAAGCTTCGCAGTTGTGCAGAAATTACAAATTAGGTTATGTCAAAGTACAAAGGAGCCTCAGTGGCTTCAAGGTAAAGATAAGCCTGGAATAGAACAAGGTCCAAGGCTGAATTATAGCCACCTTATTATCAGGAAGCTAATTCTGGGAATAGTTAAAGATATCCTTATAAATTGAATCTTATACTTTCTTGGGAGGAAAGCACCTGCTTTGATGAAGTCTTGTCTAACTTTGTCTAGTTCTGATCTTGGTTAGTCCGGGAACAGTTTTGAGCCCAAGCAGCTTAATTTTCTACATTTCTGTCTTGGAGAGAAACTGTTAGCCTCTTAACTGCTGGTTTACTCAGAGGCATTTTATAATACTTGAGGCTGTCCTCAAAACTAAATGAATATGTTTTCAATAAAAAGAGCCATTGAGAGGGATTCGACTTTTTATCTCAGATACCCCATCCATCACCTGACCTGATCCTTTCATGTTGAAGGGAGTCAGTGTATGACCCTGTCAACTACATCAACTTTGATGGGATCCTGATAAAAAGACCTATTATATATCCTATTTCTCTCAATGGCCTTCCACAGTTAAGGAAGAAATAATATTGAATACCTTACCTTTCTTTTCATTATTTTCTGAATTCAGTTATAAAATCAGAAACAATACCCAGTGGGCCCTGCCTTCTGCCATCTTTTGGCCTACTAATAAAAACATTTTTAAAAATTTTGAAACTGTGGCTTTTTTAGATTTGAATTCTTTGGATGGACTACCTGAGATTTTGTGTTTATACAAAGAGAGGACATTGCATCATATTTTGGAAAGAACACTGAAAAAAGGAAAGGGAGGGCAGCAAGTTAGCGAAATGGATAGAGCTTCAGTTCTGGCATCTGGAGGACCTGGGATCATATTTAGCCCCAGCACTTCCCAGCTGTGTGACCCTGGGCAAGTCACTTCTCCTCCACTGCCTAGCCCTAACTGCTCTTCTATCAGGTCAGGGTTTAAAAAGAAAGGACACCAGATTGGAGAATCAATAGATTTGAGTTCTAGTCCCAATTCTGCCACTAACTTTCTATTTCACTTTGAATAAGTCAGTCTCAGAATATCTGAGGTCTCCATTTGCTCCTCTGTAAAATGGCTTCTGGGCCCTTACCACTGATGATATCCCACCTCCTAAGATCTCTTCCAGCTCTCAAAGGGCCTTTCCAGTTCTGCCATTTGTAAGATTTAAATTTAGGTTTTAACTCAATATGAGAGTTAAAAAAATAATATTATGGTCGCTGTTTATAAAATATTAGCCCTGAAGTCAAAATGACTGTTAGCAGCTTTTATTTTCAACAAAGTAGAGATAGTGAAAGTGGGAAATATAGGAAGGAGACAAAGCCTGGACTAGCCTACTAAGTGCTACTCCTGTAAAGTTCAACCCCCTGCAGGGACTTCCCCAAGTCCTGATCTCCATGTGGATTTCCCAGTAATCCTCAGCCAGAAGTCCCAGTGGTATCTTCAGCCAGAGTTCCACCAATGCAGAATGACTCTAAGGAACCAGCCTCTCCAAAACCAAGGAAGCAAAGAAGCCAGACCATGTCTGTCTCTTCTTTTATACCCCTTTTTCCATGTCACTTCCTGTCTTCCCCTCATTACAGGTACCAATTACAGTCTTATGTACTTCTACTGCCTAAGGTGGGGGGGATGGGGGCAGTGCTTGTGGCTTTTGGGGATGTAAACTACTAAGTGACTTGTGAGCTCTCTTACCTAATGGTTATCTAGCTACTAAGTAGGGGTACTTTAAATTCTTGATTTAATTAACTAAAAATAGACAAAGGGAGAGTTAATTCTATCTTCACACATTTTATGTTCTAAAATCCTTTTCCTCTCTAACATTCATTATTCTGAGGTCTCTTTCATTTGGAACACTGTACAATTTAAGGTACTACCAAGTGATAACTTGTTGAATCTTCAAAGTAGTCTGGGCATTACAGTTAACATTTTTAAACCATAAGAGTCTAAATGTAAAGTGTGATTGCACAAGTGTGTTTTTTTAAATGTTAAAAATCTTCTGAAGATAGATTTTATTTGAGCCTAAAATGATAGCTTCATTTTCATCACAAGATGCATAAATAAATTTACCCTTATTAAAATGAGTCATGCTGACTTAATTGACTTCAGTGGAGTTTCTCAGTTGCTATTTTTGTAGTATATTCTCATAAAGAAGTTGCTGTTTACTGGACAGCCTGAAAGATTTTCTTGTCATTGAAATATACCAGTCTCCCTCAAGACACAGGCCTGATAAGCCTAATGACTTTTAATTTCTTTGTTTTTCTGTTTCACTTGATTTTCATTCCCTCATTTTATGTGTGTGGAAGCAGTTTCTCACTCCAATTTTAGCAGATTGCTAAAATTTTTAAATTATCTTTCTGGTCTTCCCTACCCCACCACTACCATCCTTACCCCTTAGACCCTTAGTGTGGTACTTCCTACTGGTTCAAAGGACAGGCTCTATATGACCAAACACATTAGGATACAATTGCCAATGTACTGCCCAAGTTCTAGAAGGGAAAAAAAATGAACATGATTAAAGTATATTAGACTTTTAAAATTAGAGAATCGATATTTTATTTAATTTATAGAATGTTAGCACTAGGGTATATCATTAAAAATGTAAGTGAGCTAAAACGGATCTTAGAATGTAGAATTGTCCATGTAAAAGCTAACTTAGAGACAAATCAGGCTCAAGGAGGCCAAATGACTAGTTAGTGGTAGGTTCAGGATTTTGAGCCATGTCTCCCAACTGACAGAAATAAAAAATACAATAAGAAAACTTAAGCTGGGAAGGCTAGCTTTTAGCTAGAGGGGAGAAGAAAGGGTAATGGTGGTGGTAGCGTCTAAGTTGAACTTTGAAGGAAGAGAAGGCTTTCAGTAAACAGAATTGCTGAGGGTATTTTTCAGGCATGTAAGATGACCCACACAAATGCACATAAGTATAAGGTGTAGTGTAGAGCCCAGCTCTACAAATTACTCATGGGTCAACAAACTGGGATGAGAAAAATGATTCTGGGATTACAGGAGGGTTAATCCAACAGACATGCAGAATCCTCTCGATGATCAGTGAAAAAGTTTAATGATTTGGGGTACATACTTTATAGGGAAAATGACGTAGCCTAAGGGATTAGGCAAGCCTTTTGTAGGGACAATGGTTAGTAATGATTTACAAGATAGAGACAATGGATATAGATTACCTCAGTGGTTCTAAACAGGGTTTTCTATAGGATAATAAATCATAGGTAAATATGTAACCATCTAATCCAGATTCTCAGGAAAATGTTTGCTTCAGTGGGTAGAACAAGGACAGCCAGGAACAGCCAAGAACTGATCAAGTGCTTTGGGTGAGATCATACATACCTGGCTCTAGGTAGCTGATGGCTCTTATTTTACTGGGGTCTACTCTCACTACTGAGGGCTTTGAAGTAGGCCTAAACTCAGGAACAATCAAGTAACAGACATTTATTAAGCATTCACTGGATAAAATGCACTATGTTAAGTGCTGGGGAAAGGAAAAAGAAAACCCCATATGTAAAAATATTCACACTCTAATGGGGGAGACAGCACAGAAATAAATAACTATGTATATACAAGATATATTCAGGGAAATTGGAGGGAATCTCAGAGGGAAGGCATCAATAGTGGAAGGAGAAAGGGAGAGCAGAGAAAAGACTGGGAAAGAACTTCTATACAAGGTAGAGTTTGAGCTGAGTCCTAAAGAAAACCAAGACATTCAAAGTCAGAGGTGGGGAAGGAAAGTGTCCTAGACAAAGGGCGCATCCCTTGTAATGGCACAGAGCTGGGACTGGAAAGGGAAGAAGGGACCAGGTTATGAATGGCTTTACATACCAAAAAGAGCATTTTATATTTGTTCGTGGAAATCATAGGGTGCTACTGGCATTCATTGAGTTAGAGTGTAACATGGTCAGTACTATACATTAGAGAAAGTATTTTGGCACCTGAGTAGGGATAGATTGGGAGGGGGAAGACAATTGAGGTAGAAATGCCACTTTGGAAGTCTGCAACAGTAGTCCAGATCAACACTGATGAGGGCCTATACTAGCATGGTGAATGGAGAAAATGGATATTGTGGAGAGATTTTATGCAGGTAAATGGACAATATTTAGCAGTAGTTTGGATATGGGGAGTAAATTGAGGGAGGTGTCTCTAGAATGGCACCTGGATGACTGGGAAGGAGGTTATGCTCTCAATAGTAATAGGAGAGCCAAGAAAAGGAGGATTTTAGAAGAAAGATAATGAGCTCTGTTTTAGACATATTGAGTTTGAGGTGCCTACAGTTTGAGAATTCTAGAAAGTAGTTGATGTTGTAGGATGAGAGCTCAGAAGATAGATTGGAACTGTGTATCTATTAATATGGGAAGCCTCTGAAAAGAGATGGACCTGTAAGGGCTAAAGAGATCACCAAGTGAAAAAAAAATATATAAAGGGAAAAGACAAGAAGAGTCAGAACAAAGCTTTGGGAAATGCCACATGGTTATTAAGTGTCACCTGGATGAAGAGCCAACAGAGTAGACTGAGAAGGAGTTGTCAGACAGGTAAGTGTACAACCAGGAGAAAGCAGTGTCAGGAAAACTTAGAAAATACTATCTAGGAGAAGAACATGAGCAACATTGCCAAAGACAGAGAAAAGACTATTAGATTTGGTAATTAAGAAATCACTGGTAACTTTGCAGAGAGCAGTTTCATTTGAATGATTAGATTATTTGAAAGCTAGATTGTGTATCCAAACTTTAAAATTTAATGAAAAAAAAGGAGGCAGAATGAAAGGAAATATTTTTGCCTAGCTCACCCAGCATACCACTTTCATAATCCAGAAAACATGGTATCCCAAATTTTGAGCAGGAAAGCAAAAAAAATTTACACTCAATCGTTTTTCCAACCCAAGGCAGCTTAGGAAGACAGGGAGGTCTGCAGTTACTGGGGTGGGTGCTTACCAGGCAGCAAACTGGCAGTGGCAGCAGCAGAAAACTAGAAGCATTCCAGACCTCAGAGGCTGCAAGGGAACCTAGTTAAGAGCACTGGGGTCGGAAGCACAGAAAGTAAGCCAGAGAATTCCTGAACCAGCACAGAGGGAGCAGGAGTGGGTGCCCTCTGCTAGCTCTGTCACCTGTTACTCAGTTCCAGCCCCAGAGCCTAGGAACAATCTTGACAGAATGTGGGACCCTGGCTGAATAGTGAGCACAAAACAAATTCCAGAAACAGCTGTGTGACTGAGCCCAGGAGTTGAGCTGTGACTCAGTTCTAATCTTTAGGGTAGCACATAATCTTACAGTAAAAAACGTTAGAACAAGAGACCAAGACCAAAGGGGAACCACACTTCCATTATTCTGAATCTGCAGAACCTCCCATTGAACTAACAGTGACTGAGTTCACTAATAGTCTTCAGAAACCTCAACTACACATAAGCCAGTGGACTCAAACCTGGGTCAGAAACTTGTAGGCCCCCAGATTGAGCTGTGCAAGGATAGATGCTCAGGCCAGTACTATCCCTTCCATGAAGTGAACAAAGTCCAATACAAAGTCCTAAGTCAAAATCAAGAAATAGGTTGGAAGAATGATCAAACAAAAAAAGATTCCAACTATAAAGAACTACTATGATGACAGAGAAGTTATCTCAGGATTCAAAATATAAAAGGAGGAAAGGGACAGGAATTCTGGGAAGATGGCAGTGTAGAAGCAGCAAGGCTCCAGACCTGTAAAGACCTTCACCACCAATCAAGGACAAAGGGCTCCAAGGGAACAGAAAACAAAATCTGACAACAAAACAGAGCTGGGGAATCCTCCAGCTGAACCCAACTTAAAAGGTACAGGGGGGAAAAAAGCCTGAATTCTTAGAACTGTCTGGTGGGAGGGGAAAGAAAGGAGGAAGATCTCAGATCCCCTCCTCCACCTAATGTACTGAGTCTCCAGCAGATCCTGGAATTTCTGGGTAGGCTGGGGCACTAGTCTGAGGGAGTGCCTCACTGGCACAGCTGTACCAAACTCAAGGCGTCCTGATCACAGACAGCAGAGAGGCTGCTGGGGGAGAAACCCAGAGAGGGTGAACATATGCTCCATCTTACACTGCTCCTCCCTTCTCTGGAGCTTTTGACCTCAGGGCACTTTGAGCTGTGCAGATAAACCCCACCTGGCTTAATCCTATCAATATAGCAGACAAGAAGTCTTCAGAGGGCAGGGAAGCTCCAACACCCCTCCCCCACAGACTACAATGAAAGCCAAATTCACTTCTTTAGCTTTTACCACCAGCTGGGGAAAATCTGGCCTCAGGTCCCCACTAACCTAATTAATCAACAAAACAGAGAAGAAGCCCATCCAAGACTAAATAGCCCAAACCCACAGATTAAAAAAAATGATCGGAGGACCAAGATTGCAGCCAATTACAGGGGAGAAAGAAGGAAAAAATATGAGTAAACAACAGAAAAGGGAAAAAGAAACCACAATTGATAGTTTCTATCCAGAAATTGAACAAAAAGCAAATGGATCAGAAGAGGATAAAGGAACACCAAGAAAAAACATAGAAATGTTCTTCAGTGAAATGGACACAGGCTTTGGAAGAACTTAAAATTCAATTAACTCAAGAACTCAAAATTCAAATAACTCAAGAACTCAGAAAACAATCAAGAGGCTGAAGACAGTTGGGAAAAGGAAATACATGATCTAAAACAAGAAAATAATATCTTAAAAGCCCAAATTGACCAGCTGAAAAATGAAGCAAAGAAGGTGAAAGATGATCTACAAAGAAAATCAGACCAGAAGGAGAAGGATGACCAAAAAGCCAGGGATGAAATTCAATCAGGAGAAGGATGACCAAAAAGCCAGGGATGAAATTCAATCTTTAAAAATTAGAATTCAACAACTAGAAGCAAATGACTTCACAAGGTAGCAAGAATATATAAAACAAAATCAAAAAAATGAAAAATTTGAGGAAAATATGAAACACCTCACTGATACAACCACAGATCTGGAAAAAAGATCTGAAAGAGACAATTTAAGAATTATTGGTCTACCAGAACATCATGACAAAAGAAAATGCCTGGACATCATCCTACAGGAAATTATACAAGAAAACTGTCCTGACATTCTCAAGCAAGGGGGAAAAGTGGAAATTAAAAGAATCCACAGATCACCTCCTACATTTAATCCACAACTGACAACTTCCAGGAATATCATAGCCAAATTCAAAAACTACCAGATCAAGGAAAAAATATTACAAGCTGCCTAGAAGAAGTCATTCAGATACCAAGGAACCACAGTTAGGATAACACAGGATCTGGCTGCATCTACACTGAAGGACCGGAAGGCATGGAATATAATATTCTGGAAAGCAAGAGAGCTGGGTCTACAACTAAGAATTAACTATCTAGCAAAACTGACTATATTCTTGCAGGGGAAAGTATGGTCATTCAAAAAAATTGAAGACTTCCGAGCATTCATAAAGAAAAAACTGGACTTAAACAGAGAGTTTGCTGCCCAAACACAGAACTCAAGAGAATCACCATAAGGTAATTAAGAGAGTGGGGAAAAAACAAACAAAAAACCTTTTCTTTAAGGGACCCAATAAGTTCAATTGACTGATATCCCTATAAGAAAAGAAGATATTGGTAACTCTTAAAAATTGTTATTATCCCTAGAGACAGGAGGTCCTAGGTTCAAACCTGGCCTCAGCCACTTCCCAGCTGTGTGACCCTGGGCAAGCCACTTGACCCCCATTGCCCACCGTTACCAATCTTCCACCTATGAGAAAATACACCGAAGTACAAGGGTTTAAAAAAAAATTGTTATTATCAACAGGGTAGCTAGAAGAAGTATACTTAGAGGGAACAGGGAGAAACTGTATAGTGTGTGTGTGTGTGTATATATATATATATATATACACACATTTATATAAATATATATATAAAACTAGAGGTTAAAAAAGGAGGTAATATTAAGAGAAATGGGAAAGCAAACAAAATAGAGTAAATTTATATTTCATAAAGAAGCGCATGGAGCGAGCAGGGGAGAATACCAATACAATAGAAGGGTAAAGAGGTTGGAGAAAGGAAATACTTAATTCTTAAGTACATTGAAATTAACTTAAAGAGGGAAGAACAATCAGATCCATTGGGGCAGAGAATTGATTCTCTCCCTATAGAAAAGTAGAAGGGTAACAAATGGACTGGTGGGGAGGGAAGCAGTACTAGGGAGGGAGTGTCCTTAGCTTAAAAAGACCCTAAAGAACAATAAGAAGGGAATAAAACGGGAGGGGGGAGAAAGGGAAGTACAATAAGGGAGGGGATTAGAGGAACTGATTAAAAACAAAACACTGGTTTAGAAGGAAATAGTGAAAGAAGAAAGGGCAGGACAAGGAGAGGGAATCAAAATGTTTGGGAATACACAGTTAATAATTATAACTCCGAATGTGAATGGGTTGAACTCAGGAGTTGCGATCATGATTTCTGACAAAGCCAAAGTAAAAATAGATCTGGTTAAAAGAGATAGGGAAGGTAATTACATCCTGATAAAAGGCAGTATAAACAATGAAGAAATAGCAGTACTCAACATGTATGCACCAAATGGTATAGCATGGAAATATAAAAGGAGACAACTTTAAAATATCTATAAGCAAAGCTTCAAAGAAAAATGCAAATTAGACACAAGACCAACAGTAACTCTTAAAAGAGTTAAAGCAAGAATTAGAAAGAGTAAAACAGCAAAAGAAGACAACTTTTTTTTTGTTTAAGCCAAATTAAGAGTTGTCCAAAAAAAAAATAGAAAAAGAAATGAAAGCTATCCATGAAATTTATGGGAAAAATTATCAGATTGGCTAAAATGATAAAAAGGAAAAATGACAAATGTTAGATGGAATGTTGAAAAATTGGGTACTAATACACTATTGATGGAACCAATTTGGAGAGCAATCTGGATTTAAACCCAGAGAGTTATAAAAACATGTATGCCCTTCAACCCAGCAATACCACTGTTGGGTCTGCTTGCCAAAGAGATCAGGGGGAAATGAAACTATATGTTGCAAAATAATTATAGCAGCTCACTTAGGACTGGCAATGGAAAGTCAAGAGAATGTCTCAAAAATTGGAGAATGACTGAATAAGTTATAACATATAATTGTGATGGAATACTATTGCTCCATAAGAAATGACAAACGGGATGAGTTCAGAAAAACCTGGAAAGACTTATAGGAACCAATGCAAAATGGAGTGAGCAGGACCAGGCTAGAGGACACTGTATACAGCTGTATACAGTAACAAAAATTGTATGAGGATCAACTGTGAAGGACTAAATTATTATCAGCAATTCAAGATAGCCCCAAAGGACTCGTGATGAAAAACGCTATCCACGGCTAAAAAAAGGAACTATCAGAGTTTGAATGCAGGTCAAAACATAACCATTTTTCACTTTTATTTCCTTCATGAGTTTCTTCTTGTATGTACAATATGTGTCTTTTTTCATGGCATGAGAAATATAGAAATACATATTGCAAGACAGCACTAATATTTACAGTCTCCAAATGGGGATGGGAAGGAGGGAGGGAGGGAGAAAATCTGGATTGTAAAATGTCAGATAACATTGTTATCTGTTAACAATTGTTTAAAAATACTTTCTACATGTAATTTCTCTCCAGAGAAAGATCTGATATATTAAAAAAACCAAAAGATATAATATGTGTGTGTATATATGCATATATGTTTTTTGTCATGATATATTCTCCAGTGTGGGAAGAGGAAGGAGGGAGAAAGATCCTTGGGAATCTAAATGTAAAAAAATTATAACTTGATTCTAATAAATTTATTTCCCTTATAAAAAAATAAAAATAAATTTTAAAAGAGAAGAGACAAAAAAGGAAAAAGTAATAGCATCCCAAATTATATGTTTTGCCTTGAATATCCCATAAGCATCTTTAGCTCAACATATCTAAAACTGATCATTATCCTTCCTCCAAAATTTTCTCCTCCCTATTATTTGCCTGTTGCTCTTAATATTCATTATATGCTCCCTCTCATTCATTTTAAAATCTCTCTCAGCTCTCCCCTAGCACTACTTCCCCCACTACCCTCGTCACTTTCTGAGTTGAGGACTTCACCACAAAGTTCCTCCAAAAAAGTAAGACGATTAGTCAAGAACTTTCATCTTCTAATAATCGTATGTCTTCTCCTACTACTCCTTCATACCTGTCTTCTTCAGTTAAAGCAAGACAGCAGTCCCATTTCTTTATTTCTGCAATTGAAAATATTATACCAATACATTTTTTTCATTTTGCAGTTGTCACCACACTAACAATCCACTTCCTGGTTTCTCCAATTAGAATTACATACTAATCAATTCAAATCATTGGGAGTAAAGGTATATTGTATGATTTGTAAATCAGCTAAAATATCTCACCATGCCAAAAATGTCAAATACTATTTCTCCAGTGGTTCTGCTCACACAACCTGGTCTCTTCTATACCATGACTTAGCCAGGGACACAACTTAACCAGCAGGGTAACTGATGAAGTATTTTGTTTGCAGAAATTCCAATAATACATTAGTAATTACATCAGAACTTTCAGGTTCTCCTGAAATTTTGTTTCTTCTGAAAATAACTAACACTGATAATGTTGTCTTGCTTTGCTCCCAAGCCCCTTTGTATCCTCTTCTCCTCCAACCCAAATTTTGTGCTAATTATTGTTTTTCTTTGTTTCAATTTCAGTGGTAGGATTGGGATCATGGTGCTTCCACATGACTCTGCAGTATGAAATGCAGGTCAGTAATACCAACTACGTCTGAACCAACATGTATCTCCCTTAATTAATGCATAGCAGTGGTGCTTACTGGGAAAGCCAAAGATAAGGACCTCTGCACACTCTGCCCTTGCTACATTGGAACCCCCTGCCCAAACCTCAGGTTTGCCTCTCAGTTGGAACTGGTTTGGGGAATTTGTATATATGGAAGAAGTAAGACTTTGATGGAATGGAAGGAATGAAGAGAAAATCGAGTTTGTACTTATGTAATTCCACAAACAAGTTTGTGGTATTGTGTATTAGAGCCCTGGATGGGGAATCCAAAAGAGATCTTGTCACTTCCTCTACCTGGGCCTCAATTCCCCTCCCCCAATAAAATTGGCCAGGAATTGGGATAGGGTGTAATAGAGTTTGAACTAGATCTAGATTACTCTATAATGTTGTCTTCCCTTGCTGGACTATAAGTTCCATGAGGTCAGAGGCTGTTTTCATTTTTGTTTTGTATCCCCAGTATACAATAGGGTCTGACACAGTATGAGAAATGATTTTTTGAATGATGTGGATGGAGTCTAAGGTTCTTTCCAGCTCTGGCATTCTCTGCTTTAAGTTCTAAAGGCCCATACAGCTCTGACCTTTTGTATTGTTAAATTCCATATGGTTCTAACATTTTATGTTCTATGTTCTAAGGACTCTTTTAGCTTCTCACAGATGCCAAGGTGATGTTACCTCCCCTACGATAAAATATAAAGTCTTCAGGAAATCATGTTTGACTTTTCATTTCCTTCACAACCTGACCCCAACTTATCTTTCCAAACCTGTTTTTATATTACTCCCCTTCCTACACTTTATGATTACACTAGATCTGCCTTCTCTCTGTTCCTCACCTACAACACTCTATATCTACTCTGTATCGTGGGACCTGCTGCCCTCATGCATAGAATGCACTCTCTTCTCACCTCTGTCTCACAGGGGCCCTTAATAGTCAATTTCCCCTGCCTCTTGTTCTTAAGTCATTTGTTATTAACATTAAAAAAAATTACTCCAAAGCTATAGTTCTGGGCCTAATCTTTCTCAAAGACTCCAATCCCAAGCATCAGCTGTCTGCTGGATATCTCTACCTGACTATTCTATTAATATCTGAAGTTCAAAATGTCCAAATTAGAATTCCTCATCTTCCTTCTTGAATTTTCTCTCCTCCAAATTTCCCACTTCATCTTCCCAGTTAATCTCATAGTTATCCCCTGACTCTGGACCTTCCTCACCCCTTATGCCAACAATGACTAAATCTTTTTGATTCTACTGATACAATATCTCTCGTTCCCATCCCCTTCTTTCTACCTGCATAGTGACCTAAACTATTTTAGACTTCTAATTGATTTCCCTGAAGGCTTCCTGATGCTTCCTCAAACTACCTATTATTTTCTTATCTATGTATATGTAGCATCATGGTGCTCTATAAGTTTAAGGGCTAGGGCAGTGATGGCAAACCTATGGCATGGGTACCAGAGATGACACACAGAGTGTTCTCTGTGGGCATGTGGCCTCCGCCTCCCCTCAACCCTCCCCTAGCCACAGTTTGTTACTAGAAAGGCAAAGGGACTCAAGTGGAGCTGCTCCCCTCCCGCTCTCCACCATGCCTAATGACATTTTTTCACATCCCTCACCCCTCAGCCCAGCAGTCCAATAGGAATGCACAGGGGCTAAGATGGGCAGCTCACAGGTGGCGGAGCTGGAGGGGAGCGGAGCACTCAGGCTACTCTCCTCCCACTCTCTACATTAGCTGAGGATATACCATACTTCACCTGTCCTCTGCCCAGAAGCTCAATGGGAGCACTTCCTCATTCCTCTGTGTAGGATAAGGGGGCTGGGGAGCAGAGTACCTGGTCTCTGGGGTGGGGGACAACATGGCACGCAGTCGGGGGTGGGGAACATAGGGCAGTAAGCAGACTTTCCCCTAGATTGTATCAATTTGGTTGTACTAAAGCTTGTGGGCCCCCAGTCTGAGCTGTGAGAACAACAGAAAGTTATAAGAGGACAGAATCTTAGCTAGACATTCTCCCATCCCACTTTAACCACCCTAAAGTACTCAGAGCTCTTGAGATCTATTTATCATCTCCAGATAATCTGATAAGGACAGCTTAGTTGATAAAAAAGAAATAAGACTTTTTTTTTTTTCTGTCAGTTCATGTTTCCAGCTCTCTTCTGGCAGCATGGAGTTTATTATATATACTTCAAGACTCATTTCACACAAAAGAACCCCTCTGAAACTTTGCAATTGTGCAAAAGTTACAAATTATGTCATATCAAAACACAAAAAAATCTCATTTGACTTCAGAATAGAATAGGGCCAAGGCCGAATTTTGGCTGAGTTATTATCAGTAAGCCAAGTCTGGCAATATTTTCTCAGGGGAGAATAGCCCACACTGGAGGGGATTGTGTCTAGTTTTTGTCCAGTTTTGACCTTGACTGTCTAGAAACAGATTCAGAGCCCAGGTAGCTTTTTGCTTAATTTCTGTCTTTAGTCTCGGAGAGAAATTGTTAACCTCTTAATGGTTAGTTTGCTAGGAACTTAAAGTTTTCCAATAATGCTATAATACTTTTTAATAAGAAAAGGTGTATTTTTTAATAAGAAAAGGTGTGGATCATAAAAGGGGTCAAAAGAGGAAGGGGTATCAGATTTTTATCTATTTGAGACCTGATTCTCTTATTGGCCTCCCACATAGAGCCCAGAATTAACATAGTCTGAAGTCAAGAAGTAGGCTAGAGGAATAAGAAAACAAAAAAGAAGTCCATAATAGTTACTATAACAACAGGGAAGTGCAAGACACATACCCAGAAAACACAAACCAAAAAAAAACCCAGAAAAAGAAAATGACTAAAAGGCATCTAGAAGAAAATGAGAGTGTTAGGGAAGAAAATAGGAAAAGATAGGGGAAAAAAATTAATACCTTAGAACAGGAGGCATAAAATGTTACTGAAGAAAATAACTCTTTAAAAGTTAGAATTGACCGAATAGAAGCTAATGGCTCCGTGAGACATCAAGAAATAATCAAACAAAAGACAGAAAGAAGAAGAAGAAAATGAGAAATATATCATGAGAAAAATAATTGACCTAGAAAACAGATCAAGGAGAGGTAATTTCAGAATCATTAGACTACCTTAAGAGCCATGACCAAAAAAAGAGCCTAGACATCATATTTCAGTAAATCATAAAAGAAAACTGCCTAGATCTCTTAGAAACAGAAGACAAAGTAGAAATCGAAAGACTGTACCAGTCACTGCCTGAAGGAAACTCTAAAATGAAAACTCTTGGGAATATTATAGCCAAAATTCAGAGTTCCCAAATCAAAATAAAAATACTGTGTGCCAAGCACTGTGCTAACTGCTTTTAAACTTAATCTTATACCAAGACTTCAGTAGATTCTTTTTTTCTCTCCATCACCATTTGCTGGGAGTTTTTTAGGTGGCATACTTGTAATCTTCTGCCTTCTTCCTCCATTAAATTTTGAAAATGATTTTATATTCTAAACCAGCATATACCATTGACTTCCATGTCCTTCTTGGCCAGGAAAGTGGTTTCACACCAAGAAAGTTTATGTGCTCTTTATGATCATCATTACGTTGATGGATAAACAATTTAAATTTCATAGGAAATTATACTAGTTCATATTGTTATCTTAGCATTTATTTCTCCTTTTTCTAGGGCAGCTATATGGTGCAAAGGATAGCATGCTGGACCTAAAGTCAGAAATACCTGAGTTTAAATCCAGTCTCAGACATTTACTAGCTGTGTGGCCCTGGGCAAGTCACTTAACCATGTTTGCCTCAGTTTTCTCAGCTGTCAAATGATCTGCAGCAGGAAATGTCAAATCACTCCAGAATCTTTGCCAAGAAAACCCCAAAAGGGGTCACAGTGAAACAACTGAACAACAACTTTTTCTGGATCATTAATAATCATTCTGGATCATTAAAAGTGGACCTGTTATAATTATGTATCTCATATCTTCTTCTCTTCATTTTCTCTTCTAGTCTAATGTTGCTTTTGACATTTATTCTAATAAGTTAATGGCCTGATAATACCCAGACAAATGATTCAGAAGTAATTTCCTCCATAATAACCATCTGCTTTTTGTCTGTTGTATAGTCCATTTTACTTGTTCATGTTTCTCAGTGATCACTACATCTGGCGTTTTCAGACTCTTGAAGGAAATAATCATAGTTCTTAGATTTGAGGTTTCTGTGTAGCCATAAACTTTTGGCCTTTTCTGTTTCTTAATCAGGAGCCAAATTGTTTGCCATTATCCCCAGTGCCCATTTTGCACAGAAGTTATTGCCAAATATTAATTCATATGCTTATTTGATTAGGAGGATCTCATCAAGTTTTTTGTAGAATTTTCCTACAGAAATCTTATCTCAAAGCATGATTATTACATGAAGGTGAACCTGAAGTTTGAAGGCTATAAGAATGGACCACAACCTATGGCAGGTTCTCCCCTTCTGGAAGGATTTTGAATATGGTCTTCACTATAAACTGTTTGAGTCTACTGTTGGAAGACTAGTCTAGCTGAGTTTAAAGAGGAACTTTACCAACAGCTTGATCACTAGATGATGAATCATTTTTTTTGGCCAACACATGAAACAAAGAAAAGTATAAACTAGTCTTTAATCTTATAATGTGACCTCTATCCATTTCTATATTGGTGGTGCAGGGTGAGAGCTAAAAGGACCCATGAACCTCAAAATCAGGCAGACCCAAATGGATTCATACTAAGCCCCATGTTGTTTTCTCCACCATCCAGGGTAAACTTTTTAATACTGTAGATCTTAATGCCTTAGGCCATATTTGGAAGATTCTATACCTGTCACTGAAATGATCTGAAAGATACTGAATCTCTAATGGTAGAAGAGATAAGAATTGTTATTCAAAGAAGAGAGTGAATTATAAAGAAATGAGGCAGGTTTCTGTGAGCCACAAAGAACTGACCTCATTACTTAATGGTCACACTTTGCACTGCCTTTCCCTTTACAAAAAGCCTTTCCATAATCTTGTGTCTAGTAGCAGCTTCTACCCCATTTCCAAAAAAGCATAGAAGACTGTCACTTGAAAATAGCATTTTAAAGAAACACACTTTAGTATTTAAAAATAATCACGATAACCTCTCCCAGTGCAGATTTTTGGTAACATTACCGCACCTTTGTAGAATCGTTTGTCAGTTGCTACAACCAAAATAAAAAAAAAATTCTGTCTGAGTTAAACAAGTATCTTTATTATTATAATTTTATAAAATGGGTAGAAATTTCCACAAATAAATTGGAAGAACAGCTTACGGTTGGCTAGCCAAGTATTAGCTATATTCCAATGGCCTTAAAAACCTAAAGTAGCCAGTTCAGGGAGTTGGGAGTAGAGAGGAATGGTTTAAGGCCAATAGGGTGACCTCTGCACTTCCACAGTCTTCATGTTTGCTGTTGACTAAGTTCATAATAAAAAAGAATTTCTTTTAATAAAAGGAAAAGAGACAGCTGGGTGCCTCCATGGATTGAGAGCTAGGCCTCAAGACAGAAAGTCCTAGGTTCAAATGTAGCCTCAGGCATTTCCTAGCTGTGTGATCCTGGGGAAGTCACTTAACCCCCATTGCCTAGCCCTTACCACTCTTCTGCCTTGGAACTAATACACAATATTGATTCTAAGATGGAAGGTTAAGGATTTAAAAAAAAATAAAATGAAAAGATCCTCTCATCTTAATTTTATGTCTCACTCTATGAACAAATAACTGCTGAGTATCCCACATGTCTTAGTGCACTTTTAAGCTATTTGGGATACTCTGTATAAATCTGTAGAGGACAAAATAAAGAGAAAGGGTAATTCCCTTTATTTTATTTAGAATGCTATTTTAAATGTAGTTTTATTGGCCTTTATTGAGAGGCATTTTTATTTAATACCCTTCTTGTTAAGACATGCATATTAATGTTGCCATAAAATTTAAGAAAATTATCTTTTTGCTTCCCTGGAGCAAAAATTTTATTCAATTTTTATTGTAGCTTTCACATGGCTCATTATAAAAATCTTTAATTTGACTCTCTTGCACATTTTTCTACCAAATGAAAAGGATGATAAGGAAAGAATAAATTGTGAATCTTTTTTTTTCTTACATAAGAGCTTTTCCTTGGGCAAAGGTTTAGGTGTTTTTATCCCACTGACTTCTTAGGTAATTTCCTCATTTCTACTTCATTTTAATTAAATAAAGATGTCTTGGAAGACTGTCTCCATACATGCCTTTTAGGTGATATTCAGTCTATTGCTTTAAAAGTTGCTTTTCATAGTTCATATGATCAAGCAGTGATATCAAACTTAGAAGCAGAAGCCACTAAACTGGCTTCATTTTGTCTCAGAAAACTGTATATTAACATTCTCTATTTTTTATTTTGTTAAATATTTTGCAATTATGTTTTAATTTGGTTCTGGCATACTCCGGAGTGTTGCTGTTGCATGCTTCCTTCCTTTCTAATTTACAACAATCACTCCAGTGTAGACTCTCTTAGCACCTAGGAAGTTCTTCCTAAGGCTTCAGCTCATTTCCAAGGTAATTTTTTACTCTTTTTATAATACTGTTGCTACAACCTTTTAACAGATCATCCTGCTTCCATTTTCCCATTATTCCAATCTCTCTATAATGTCTAATGATCGATCTTCCTTGTGCATAGCTTAAAACATTTCCATAGTTCCTCTTTGCTCAATGAATTAATAAGGTCTAGCTCCCTCCCCTAGCACTCTAGGCTTTCCATAGCATGGTATAATGAATAGAGTGCTAAATTTGTAAAGTCAGAAGACCTAGGCTCATATCTCATCATTACACCTTGCTATGAAAAAAGTTTTGATGACTCCCCATCCCCAAAAGTTTAAGACAGAGCATACTCTGAGAACCTGGTCCAGAATCTATACTCTAGATGAGCTTTGGCAAAGTATTGGTACGTATGCCCAGCTGGCACTCAGGGAGCTGCTCTGTTCCCCTTCTTCCCAGTGCCCTAAGGACATTTTTGCATGCCCAGCCCCTCTGTCTAGCCACCACTTCCTTTGGTCTCTGGGGTAATAACAGGGGCTCACAGGCAGCTGGAAGTTAGAGTTTGGGCACGCAAACTTGAAAATCTTCACCAACTCTAGAGTGATAATGTCAAACTCAAATAAATAAAAAGAGGAGCTAGGTATCCAGCCTCATATTGACTGAGAAAATGTGTTAATAGCAAATTATATTCTTTTGCATTTTTATTTGTTTTGTTAGATATTTCCCTATTACATATTAATCTGGTTCTGCACTAAGGAGTATTGTGAATAGCATATTTGATATCTCCACCCTAGCTGGATCTCTAAGGTCTCTTCCAACTCTAAAGTCTTTGACAATCTAACATGATCCTATCTTTCTAGTCTTAACTTAACCTGTTGTCTTCATGTGCTTGAAGTTCTAAAGAAAGTGGTCTGCTTTTCCTGTCCCATACGTGCCTCACGTGCTCCTTACTCTATACTTTTGCTCAAGCTTTTTTCCTTCATCTTCTTCTCCACTGATTAAGTACTTTTTAAGACCCAGCTCAAATATGACACCCTCTATGAAATCTTCCCTCATCTTCCCAGTGGAAAATTCTTTTCTTCCTCAGACTTTCCCTAATACTTTTTTGTCTTATTCCTTTATGTTCCATTTTGTATTATAGTTTGTGTAATGTATACTTCCCTTTTAAATTGTTAATTCTTTTGAGAGCAGGACCAAACACTTTATCTAACATCTAGCAAAGGGTTCTGTCTATAGTAGCTGCTTAATTTTTATTTGCTGAATTGTTAAATTAAAGAGTTCTTTAAGCCTTAGTCTTACCTTTAAAAAAAAAGCACCAACACTTAGTGGAAAGTGAATTGATGACTGTGTTCAATTCAAAGGGATATATACTTTCCACCTTATACATACACTCTGTCTCTGTCTCTGTCTCTCTGTCTCTGTCTCTCTGTCTGTCTGTCTGTCTGTCTCTCATACACACACACACACACACACACACACACACATCTCTGAAAACCTGAGGTGTTTTTTCTGTATTTTTTTTACTATATTCATTTTGAAATGAATAATTATGAAAATTTTGTGGTTTCAAATTTTGTATGTCTTTTTCTTTTGTAGCTATTGGATGAACTACCCATGATCTACAGCTGTTGTATTTTTGTCTACTGCATGTAAGTATTCACATTTCAGAAGAGAGATGAACCGGCAGTTTGATTTGTAATAAGATACTCTAAGGTTTAGCAAACCATTTCTCTTGAGGTTGGGAATGCAAGGATTATTGTCCAGGTGTTACACATGAGAAAACTATGTGACTGGAGGCAAATCACACAATTAATCAGTGTGAGATCCACACTTAACTGCAGGTGTTTTGTGTCCAAGAAACTAATTCATTTCTCACTACACAGTGCTTCCTCTGCTTTTCCCCTTACAAAATGTTTTCCCTACAATAGCCCCATGGAATAGATGGGGCAAGCTTTCTTCCTGTTGTATAGATGAGGAAAAAACTCAGGGAAAATTACATAACCTGTCTGGGGCTACACTCATAAGTACCAAGCATGGTCCCAAGTCTTCTGAGTCCAAGACTAGGGATCATTCCATTACTTCATGCTTACATATACATAAAGGAGTTGATCTGAAAGCTTCATTTCCACTCTGAGTCTCATGAATAAATAAGTAATGCTTAATTTATATCAGATAAAGTTGTTTAACTTTAAATCATTTGAAAAATATAAGTGTTTTATACATATATATTTTTTTAATTTCATTGCTGTCCTTTCTCTTGCTACTAAATAGATCCCAATACCTCTTTATCTGGATGAATTCTTCTGTAGTTTGTGACCCAAAAATGCCTCACATGATGTCCAGCTTCTTAGTGAAGAGCCTCACTTCCCTATGAAATTTAGACACAGTCTGTCTCCATGCCAAGACTTGAAGCTTTTCTAGCTGGGTTGGCCTTCCTTTCATATAGCCTTTAAAAGCCCAAGGTCACCTTCATACCATGATGAGGGAGTGAGGAAAGACTTTATTGGCAAAAGTATTACTCACATTGAATGTAAATTTGCGTTGTCCCAAAACTATAGATCGAATTTAGAAAGGAGCTGACATAGTGGGTTTAAAATTGATTGCCTTCAGAATCAGTTTCTCTTTGTACCAGGGGTGCCAGGTCACATACACTTGACCTTTCCTTCTTGCCTTAATACACTGGATCTGTGTTATTGGCAGTATCTGACAATTTACTTAGAAGCTATTTTTGCTTTCACTGGATTTTATTTTTAGTCCATCATTCTCTCTCTATGTCCCATCCCTCCTAAACCTATTCTTCCCCCTCCATCTATATCCCCAGTCCCTCTTCCATTTAATTCTTTCTCAAGCTAACCTGCTCCAACTTCCCTTTCTTTCCTTTCTGATCTTGGTTCTAGAGTTAACCATTTCAGCTCTTCACTCCTTTGTTCTTATATCCTTTGCCCTGTTGTCCTATTTCCACTCATCCCTGGTCTGACCTCATCTGGATTATTTCTACCTGCCTCTTATACTCTGACTCACAGTCTGTTAAAGAGAACTAGATGAAGCCACAAAATGATGATGGCTGAATACATTAGAAATTCATGTTATCTGACTTCAACTGGGCCTTCATTGTAGATTCAAATATTTACTAAGCATTAATTACACATCAGGCACTGTGTTAAGTGCAGGGAATACAGTTACAAGCAAAAAGGAAGTACCTACTCTCAAAAAATTTAAAATCTATTGGGGAAAGACCATACAAAGGGAGCTGAAAGCTGGTTGGGAGGTATGGAGAAAATGGAAGTAGACTAAGAAATCGTGTGCTAAGCTAGAGTTTGGAAGGCACCTCTCCTAATCGATTCCCTGTTTCGCTCCAAACAGAGTTATTCCAAATCTTCTTTTCTCTCCTAAAGCCTCCCATACCATGATTCTATACCTTCCCTCCACTCCATTTCCCCTCCCTCAATTCCTAGTCAGTTTTGTAAGAAGTTCTTTGTCCATTTGTAACAAATCCTGAGATATATATATTTCCGGACAGGGGATTGACCATCCAACTATATATAACCATTACTAGAGGCAGCCAGGTTACACGGTGGATAGGAGTCAGGAAGACAAGAGTTCAGAAATTATCTCAGATACTTACTACTCCGTGATATTATACAAGTCATTTAACCTCTATTTGTCTGTTTTCTCATCAGTAAAATGGCATAATAGCACCTCCCTCCAAGAGTGTCTGTGAGCATAAAAATGAGATAATTTTTGTAAAGTGCTTAGCACTGTGGCTAGCAACTAACAGACACTTAATAAAAGACTATTTCCTCCCCTGCCTCCGCATATCAGTCTGAGCAATTAGCATTCACCAGACTCTTCATTTTTTCCTGTGTAAATGACTAGGTTGATCATTGCGAGTGATCTTGGATCTCACTGAGAAGATCCTACAATGTTGTAGGGTTCAGTGTAGCAACATGGTATCATCTACAAACTAGTATCTTTCCCACCAGTATGGAATCCTTTTCCCCCTTTTCCTATTTTCCCTCCTCCCCTCCTCTCGCAACTTTGTACAAGACATTTTCACTAATAGTGAAGAATAATTATAGTGAGCTTATGCTTACCTGTTTGAAGCATCACTTAATATGGATACCTTGTGGAATTCATTGCTTTTTCATACATTTAATTTTTATTTTTCCTCAACTACATGTAAACAAAAGTTAACATTTATATTTTTAAAAAATTTAAGTTTCAAATTCTCTTCCTCCATCCCTCCCTTCTTCCCCTCAAGAAAGAAAGAAAGCAATTTGATATAGCAAATTGAGATGTGTGTGTGTGTGTATAATGTATAATCATGCAAAACATTTCCATATTAGCTATGTTGCAAAAGAAAAGACCAAAAAAACCAAGAGTAATAAAGAAAGGAAAAAAATCTACTTCAGTCTGCATTCAGGCTCTCAGTTTTTTCTCTGGAGGTGGATAGCATTGTTTTTATCACAAGTCCTTTGAAATTATTTTGGATTGGATTGGATAAATAGCTAAGTAATTCACAGTTGATCATCCTACAGTATTGATATTATTGTGCACAGTGTTCTCTTGGTTCTGCTTTTTTCACTTTGTTCATGTAAGTTTTTATAGGATTTTCTGAAAGCTTGTTATTTCTTCTAGCACAACAATGTTCCATCACAATCAAATACCACAACTTTTTCAGCTATTCCCCAGTTGAGGGGCATCCCTTCCTTTTCCAATTTTTTGACACCACAGAGCAGCTGCAGTAAATATTTTTGTACACATAAGTCCTTTTCCCTTTCCTTTCTTCTCTTTGGGAATACAGGACTAGTGTTAGTATCACTGAGTCAAATGGTATGTACAGTTTTGTAGCCTTTTGGGTATAATTCCAAATTGCTTTCCGGAATGGTTAGATCAATTTATAATTCTACCAACAAAGTATTAGTATCCCAATTTTTCCACATTCCCCTCCAAAATTTATCATTTTCCTTTTCTGTCATATTAGCCAATCTGATTGGTATGAAATGATACCTCAGAGTTGTTTTAATTCACATTTCTTTAATTCATTGTGATTTAGAACATTTTAATCCATAAGTAACTTTGATTTCTTCTTCTGACAATTGCCTGTTCATATCCTTTGGCCATTTGTCATTTGGGAAATGCTTTATAGTCTTAAAATTTTGACTCAATTCTCTATTTATTTGAAAAATAAGACCTTTCTCAGAAAAAGCTTACTTTAAAATTTTTTTCCTAATTTCCTGTTTTAAAGTCATTACTTATTAATTATAAAAATCCAAATTCCTGAATGCCCCTTCCTTTTTTTCTCTCTTGAGGAAGGATGAGGCAAATGAGCTAAGGGGGTAGAAAAGTAGCACCTATCAACACTACCCCGAGGGAAGAAAAGATTTCTCCCATACTGAGAACTCCTGAAGTTAGAAGATAAAAGCTAGAACCTCTAAACTACCATCACTAGTTCACCCCATTACAGTACTGTTTGAGGTGCTATTTATACCTGAAGGGGAGAAAAAGCAAGCATGCATTCATTCAACAAACCTCTACTAAATACCTCTTGTGTGCAAGATTCTGTGCTTGGTACTGGGGTTCCAAAGGCAAAATGAAAGTTCCTGCCCTCAAGGAGCTTACATTTGCTGTAAATATATAATACTTTAATGTCACTGGAATAATTAAGAACAAAACTCCTTTGGAAATATAAACTCAGTCGTGTTTGAAAAAAATAGAGAAAATATAGAACTTTCATGATTTTTTTTTAGACACTGGATAATTCTCCAAAAATGTGAATTATATATTATGGTCATATACATTATTTCCACATCTCAATTTCTAAACCAATTTCCTTAATTCTTTGGACTTTGGTTTTCTATCATGCCTTTGCACTGGGTCTTCCCCCTGCCCTACCCCATCCCAGGTATACATTATTTTATCAATATATAGAGGTCCCATCTACCAACATTCATCATAATCCGTCTATGCCTTAGTGTAAATAATTTTAACAAGTCATTTAAGCAAAAATAAACAATAAGGGCAAGTAGGTGGCTCAATGGTATAGAGCCAAGCCTAGAGATGGGAGGTCCTGGTTTCAAATCTGGCCTTAGATACTTACTTCCTATTTATGTGACCTTGGGCAAGTCACTTAAAAGCAGTTGCCTAGCCCTTATCACTTTTCTCTCTTAGAATTAAAACTTAATATTGATTCTAAAACTGAAGATAAAAATTATATAAAAATAAATACTAAACCTGTACCTAGTAATGAGCTTCTCCAAACTTAACTAAGTTTCTCCCTTATGAAAAGTTCAATCTGTACCCAAACCTTTGTACTCAAACCCCTTCCAGCTTGGAGTAGGACTTGCCAGATTTTTTATTTCTTTGATATGGCCTGGAAGAACCATAGAATCATCTCTACTTCCACATTGGAATGAAGCATTAGAGGAGAACCTCTTAGTACATGTATCTCTAGAAAAAGTGAGCACTGCTTTTAAGCATAATGAGCATAATTCTCATTAAAGGTATTAGCACATTGAAAGGATATTTCTGGGGAGAAAGAGTTAAGAGAATTTTAAATGTATAGACAACACTTTCTGAACACCAGTAGTCTCTAAAGTATATTTGATGGGTACACAAACCATAGGATTATAAAAAGAACATCAACATAGTCAGAAGCTTTGAAGTTATACCTCTGTTTGACATCAGCCAGTTGCTGGATTTAGTCTAATATAAAACTACAAATGAAAGAGACATAGAATCATAGATTTTTAACCCTGGAAAATTAGGAATTTTTGAGAATAGTTTTGATCCTATATTAAGGATGTAATTATGTTTTTAAAAGCATATTTAACAGAAAGTATTTTTTTTAAGTAGGGCTGGTGCCAAAATACAATATTTGTATGCCTGGAGAAAAGGGTGAAATTTAGATTTTTTTGTGTGTGTTTTTGCTGTCCACTAAAACAAGCCTTAGTTATACCACAACAGTTAGTTTAATTCACGATCCCTGATTGGGACTCACAGTTTAATAAGAGGAGGCTATCTGACTGGATCACTTTTGGAAAATGATGTGACACTTTCAGTATTCCCAAACTTCTTGCTATATAATACAAAGAAAAGTCCATCTTTTTAAAAATCCACATTTTTAGTAAATATTATATTATTAGGAATACCATGATCTCAGAGGAATAAAATGTGCAAGTGATGCAAAAGATGATGGAAAAGTCTATGGTAAGTGAAACTAAAATGAAACTGGTGACTGGTGGGCAAGAAAAGGCATTAAAAAATCATCTAAAAAGAAGTAGCCAGGTGTGAATAGAGAATCTGTCTCAACATCAGGAAGAGATACACAGGGACTTTACAACCTTGGGCCATTCACTTAATGTCTCAGTGCCTTGCAATTGCCAGACTGTATTAATAGAGTTGTTTTTTTTTAAACCCTTAACTTCTGTGTATTGGCTTATAGGTAGAAGAGTGGTAAGGGTGGGCAATGGGGGTCAAGTGACTTGCCCAGGGTCACACAGCTGGGAAGTGTCTGAGGCTGGATTTGAACCTAGGACCTCCTGTCTCTAAGCCTGACTCTCAATCCACTGAGCTACCCAGCTGCCCTCTAGAGTTTCTTTATTGAGATTTTCCCATGTTGAGTCAAAAAAAAATTATCCAAGGCTAAATATGACCAGCAATGGAAAAGGACCACTCATGTATTTTTTTTAAAAACTTTACCTTCCATCTTAGAATCAATACTGTGTATTGGCTCTAAGGCAGAAGAGTGGTAAGGGCGAGGCAATGTGAGTTAAGGGACTTGCCCTGGTCACACAGCTAGGAAGTGTCTGAGGCCAGATTTGAACCCAAGACCTCCCCTCTCTGGGCTTGGCTTTCAATCTACTGAGCTACCCAGCTGCCCCCTGCTCTTTTTAACACCAGGTGGTAGCAACAAAGAGTAAGTGCAATGTGATCTAGCTTCAGAAGAAACCCATTCTAAGGTACTGCTAGTCACCAGCCTAACATATTTTTCCTGTCATATCTATTTCCCATCACCACCTTCATCATCTCACCCAAAGTTTTGAAGAGAAAATAATTCACTTTTTAATTCTCTCTTTTAAAAATGGAAATTCTAAATAGGAACAAATAAAAATACCTTTGATTGAAACTAACTCTGATTAAAATCCTGGTCCTGCCACTAACCATATAACTTTGGGCCTGTTACTTCTCTCTCTTGAGTCCTCTCTTATCATTAAAATAAAGAGATTTTAACTAGTTGATAAGTAATAACCCTTCCAGCTCTAATAGTGAAATGACTTTTTTCTTGCTGAAAATTTCTCCTTGTTGTCAGCCATAGGAAGTATTAATAGCTGTAGGAAGAATTGATAAGATCAGTTTATTTATTATAATAGCACTACATGGGGGCAGCTGGGTAGCTCAGTGGATTGAGAGCCAGGCCTAGAAACGAGAGGTCCTAGGTTCAAATCTGGCCTCAGACAGTTCCCAGCTGTGTGACCCTGGGCAAGTCACTTGACCCCCATTGCCTATCCCTTACCACTGTAATGTTTTGGAGCCAAGTACATAGTATTGGCTCCAAGACATAAGGTAAAGGCTTTTTTTAAAAATTAAATAAAAAAATTAAAAGATAATAGCACTACATAATGAATTAAAACAGTAGTTCATTATATCTTATATAGTAGTAACAAAAAATACAATTCATATAGTACTTTATGGCTTATAAAGTGCTTTGGGCACAATGACCTGCTGAAGTATATCATACAGGCATTATTATCCCCTCCTTTTTTGTTACCGATGAGGAAATTAAGACTCAGATAAATTAAGTGACTTACCCATTCTCATACCATCAGTAAATACTGGAGCTAGATGCACTTTTTGTGGTGGCAAAACATTGGAAACTATGGGGATGTCCCTTGATTGGGGAATGGCTGAACAAATTGTGGCATATGATGGTGTTGGAATACTTTTGTGCTATAAGGAATAATGAACAGGATGATTTCAGAAAACGTTGGAAAGACCTACATAAACTGATACGGAGTGAAATAAGCAGAACCAGGAAAACACTGTACACAGTAACAACAATATTGTTGAATGATCAGATGTGATAGACTTAGTTACTCTCAGCAGTGCAATGATCCAGCACAATTCTGAGGGACTTATGAAAAAGAATGCTATCCACATCTAGAGAATGCTATCCACATCTAGAGATAGAACGATTAGAATAGAAATGCAGAAGAAAACATAGAAAACATATGATTTATTACTTGTTTATATGGGTATATGATTTGGGGTTTTGGTCTTAAAAGATTATTAAAAAATGAATAATATGGAAATAGATTTTAAGTGATAATACATGTATAACCCAATGAAATTGCTTGTCAACTTGGGGGGGTGGGGAGAGGAGGAGACAACATGGATCATGTAGCTATGGAAAACCTATGTATAGATTTGTTACTGGAATAAAATAAAGAAAAATTTTAAAATAAAATAAAAATAACCAGTCTTGTAAAAAAAAATACTGGAGCTAGAATTTGAGGGCAAGGCTGCCTTTCTTTAAGGAAGTATGGAAAAAGCTTATTTCCAAGTGGTATTACCAAACTTCAAGATGGAAATAATGGAGGAGGGGAAGGAAAATTAGGCTCCAGTCTACAGCTAAATCTTGAATTCTCACTAGTTTTTCTGTCAGTAATGGCAACCTTCCCCCCTGCTCCTCTTTTACCTTTTTCCAAACACACTATTTATTGTTTTCTTGGCATGGAAACACTCTCTGCCATCATTCTATAGCAGTCTCAACCTTATCTGAGACTCATAACAATTGTCACCTTGTCCATAGTTATATAGCAAATGTCAGAGTACAGGATGGCATAATGGACAGTGCCCAACCATGCTTCAAGCCCAATTAATGAGTATTTATTAATCACCTACTCTCTGCTAGGTACTGTGCTAGGCTCTGGGAATACAAAGAATGAAACGGTTCCTCTCATTTAGGAACTTGAGATTCTCCATCTGGGATTCTTGTTGCCCTAAAACTAAAGAAAAACTAGCAGTTTGTTTTTCTTTTTTTTTTAAACTATACCTGGAGACTCAGTTTTCTGGAGTGCTTTCAAATAAGACCAACTTTCCTACATATACAAAATAAATATGAGGTAATTTTATCAAGAAAGGCATTCAGGAAAGACATACAGAAATGATGCTTAGTTTTAAAGGAAACCAGGGATTCAGAGACAGAAGTATAGACGTGAAGCATATGAGTGATGGCCAGAACAAAGGCATAGAGATGGGAAATGATATGTCATGTGTGCGGAATAGTAAGAAACCCAATTTGGTTGGACTGTAGAATATAGGAAATGTAGATAGAGAATATTATGTGAATTAAGTGAAAAAATATAAAGAGAAGAATGTGAAGGCCTTTAAAAGCCAAATAGAGTTTATATTGTCCCCTAGGTACAATAGGGAGTCATTAGAGTTCATTGAGTAAGGGGAGGGCATAAATTATACCTGTGCTTAAGAAAATTACTTTTTATGTTAAGGATGGATTAAATAAAGTAGAGAGACTTATTCCAGAAAGGCCAATTAGAAAGCTGTTACAATAATTCAGGTGACAGGTGTGAATAGAAAAAAGATGGATGTATTTACCAGCTGTATGACCTTGTATAAGGTACTTAACATCTCTCAGCCTCAGTTTCCTCTATAAAGTAACCTGTAAAATGGGAATAATAATACCTTTTCATTTAGTCCAAGAATTCTTACTGACCTTATGTCACAGTCATTTTTGTCCAATACAGCATGGCAGCAGGAACATATCTATCACAGATACTTGGGGGCTACACAAAAGGCTCTTCCACACAAGGATCTTTCCTGCTTCTGCACTCCCTCTTGCTAACACTAGGTTCCATGGTCACAAACAATTCCAGGGCTCATTGATGGCACCTCCCAAAGTTCTAGGTTTCTTTTTTTCTTCCTGTCTCCAGAGCTTATGGAGAGGGAAGGAGAGGCCAATGGCATAGAGGCTACAGACAAGTGCTGCTGTTCTGCCCTCATAGCTCAAGTCCTTGCTTCCTTAATAACCCAGTGTACTTTCCAGTATATCTTATCAATAGTTATCAAGCCCAATTTCTTTGAAAGCTGTGAAGTAATTTTCCAAAGAGCTATTCTTTCATAACCACAAATCATATATAGAATGCAATATGAAAAAACACTTTATGTTTTGATGATTCTGGTTTTTGAAATGTCTCTTTTCTGTTTTAGGTTTGAAAGTTTCAAGGCCAAGAACACAGTCAATTACCACCTGATTTTTATATTAGTGCTATTCAGCTTAATAGTAACCACAGTAAGTCCTGTTTGTTTTCTACAGAACTCTGTATATGAATGAGTGATTTTCTTGCCAGTTAGGCTTGGCACATTGTCATCTCCTAAATTTTGGCTCATACTTGGTCAACAATACATCTCTTTGATCGAAGATAGAGACCCAGCTTAGAGAGATTATAGCCAGAAAAGTTATTTCCTATGCAGATGTCAGTTCTTGCTTCAAATGAAATATCTTACAAAAGCATTTCAATTTTTTGTTATTAAGGAAAGGAGAGTGAAAGTAAATCTTTGGTACCAAGAAAAGGAAGCCATCTTAAATTTTGTAGACTAGGGGAAAGAGCATTGTATTTGGAATTGAAGGACCTAGGTTCAAATACTAGTTGGAAACCTATTATCAGTATCATAGGATTTAAAACTGGAAGAAATCTTAGAACTCACATTTAACTCCTTACTTAAGAGAGGTAAAAACCAAGACAGAGTCACCAAAGTTTGTTATTTTTACATCACCTAAATGTCTCTCTATATCCCTTTCTTCTCTCCCTTTCAGAGAACCATTCCTTATATCAAAGAATTAAAATTTTTAAAAAGGAAAAAGAGAAAAAATAAGCAAAACTAATCTGCATATTAAAAAATTCCAATGATGCAATATTTCATATCTGTGGATTCCCCCCTATCCCTGCAGAGGACCTAGGAGAGGTTTCTTATGTTTCTTCTTTAGTGCCAAATTTATTCTTTTTAATTTTGCATATTTAATTTTCATATTTTCATATTTCAGTTGATTGTGGTTATTGTTCTTCCATTTACATTGTTGTAGTCATTGTGCCCATTGTCTTCCTGGCTCTTCTTTCTTTATAGAACTATATTAAGTTATTTTAAGTCTTTTCATATTTCTCCATATTATTCAGCATGTTCTTACAATACAATATTATTTCATTATAATCATTTGCCACAATTTCTTTAGTCATTCCCTAGCCAATGGGCTAGGAGTTTTAACAAACTATCTTAGGAGTTTTAACAAACTACAAACTTAGTATAGGTCGGGAGTATGATGTGCAACCAAAAAAGATAATGTAATCTTGGGCCATGTTAACAGATACAGTATTTATGATTATGACACAGTTTGGTGGCACAATGGATAGAACACAAGGCCCAGAGTCAGGAAAATTTGAATTCATTAGGGCTCAGATATTTATTAGCTATGGGACTCAGCAAATGAGCTAACCTATTTGCCTCCATTTTCTTACCTGTAAAATGAGGATTTTAATAGCATCTGCCTTACAGTTTTGTTGTGAAGATAAAATGAGATAATATTTGTAAAGTGCTTAGCACACTGCCTGGCACATAGTAGATAAATAAATCTTTCTTCCCTCCTTCTCCTCCTTCCTTCCTTCCTTGTCTTGTCCTCAACTCTGGTCAGACCACATTTGAAGTATTGTTTTGAGTTATGGGTGGCACATTTTAGGAAAGACTTAACTAAATTGTAGTCTCCAGAGGAGACAATCAAGATGGAAGGATTTTAAAGGGATGTGATAGCTGCCTTGGAGTGTTGGAAGGTCATATCTTATGAAAGTGATTAGACATGCACAGCTTATCCCAAGAAATCAGAACTAGAAGCAGTAAGTAGAAGCTGCAGAGGTGCATTTAGATTCAAGAGGAAGAAAAACTTGCTACTTTTTTGAGTTATCTTAGAAGTGTCTAAGAAGATAGTAAGTTCTCATATTGGAGATCTTTGAGGAAAGGCTGGATGACTCTTGTGTGGGTTGTAGAGATACTTTTTTCAGGCATGAATTGAAGTAGATAACTTGCATAAAAGAAAGCATGTAGGGGGCAGCTGGGTGGCTCAGTGGACTGAGAACCAGGCATAGAGACGGGAGGTCCTGGGTTCAGATCTGGACGCAGACACTTCCTAGCTGTGTGACCCTGGGCAAATCACTTAACCCCCATTACCTAGCCTTTACTGCTCTTCTGCTGTGGAACCAATACACACTATTGATTCTAAGATGGAAAGTAAGGGTTTAAAAAAAAAAACTCATGCTCTCTCTCATTTCAGGAAAATGAAAAAAAAAAGGCAACCATCAAAACCAAACTCAGTGAGAGGAAGGGAAGAATGATCCTCAACACTTATCACCCCTCGTTCTTTAAATAGTAGTTTTCCCCTAGGCTTAAGGGAAGAAATAAATAATTCAAACAGATAGGAAGTATTATATGAACACCATTTACAATGCCTAATTTCCTCCAGGAATAGAGAATTTGTAGCAACTACAGTTTGACATCCTATAAAAAAAAGATAAAACTTTTCCTAAAGATACTACTGCTTTTCTTAGAATGCATTTGGGAAGGATCTGTGTTGTACCGAGTGTCAGAAAGCACTTGAATCAGAAAGTTCTAGCACGTTTAGGCTCTGTATTGTAAGGGTGAAAAGGGGGTTTTATGGGTTCAATATATTAAAAGATGGTCGCCAGAGGATTGAACTGTTATCAGTTCTCAATTAAGAATAATCTCAAGTCAAAATTGACTTTTATGGAAGTTTATTTACAATTGAGAAGAGAGAGAGGAAATAAGGAAATAAGAATCTATCCCACTAATTAATCCAGGTAGATCTTAACCCTCAGCCGAGGGTTAAAGGTCCTGAGGCCAGGAGGTGAATGGAGCAAACTTCATTCACAGTCTATAAAAGAAGGTTCTTAATAGAAATTCAGGAAGATTCAGTCTTTAAACTCACCACGTGGAACAGTCTCGGTCACGAACCAGCAAAGCTCCTTCACTCACTCAACTCCCTGTTTTAAAGGGGTCAGGTATGGGTCACTCCCAGTGCCTTTCCCCTAGCCTGCGTGTCCAATCACAATAGACTCTTCTCATAGACCGCCTAGCGAGTGGGTCAGTGGATTCTGATTCATCACTCACTCCAGCACATGTGGTTAGGACCTCCCAAGATTGGAGGTACTCTCACCTTTGGTGATTAAATCTAAAGATGGGCAGTGTAGACTTAATCTAATTATCACAGTATGAGCCAACTGTGAGCTACCGCAGCCCCAAAAAGCTAACATAATTTTAGACTACATGGATAGGACCCTACTGTCCAGAAAGAAGTAAACAATAGTCCTACTCACCGTTGGTCACATGCCATCTAGAATAGGACTTCATTAATCTTAGTTTGGGGTAACACATTTTAGAAGGGACATTAATAAACTGGAGCTAACCCAAATAACAATGACCAAGATGTTGAGATATCTTAAGACCATGTATGAATCAGATTTACCATGATTGGATTTACTATGTATGAATTGTCTTTAATGATTTTATCAGTTTTCAAAAGTAGTATTAAGGCAGCCTTTATATTTGAAACATAAAATATACTGAACCAAATTTCTCAAAATCATCAGTTTAGAACTAAAAGGTCAGATCTAGTCCAACCTCTTTCTTTTAAAATGAAGAAAATAGACCCAGAAAAATAAAAAAATAAAAATTTAAGATCCTATAGCTAGTTAATGACAAGAGCTAAATATCTGGTTGCTAGACTCCCAGCCTTTCTCTGATTCAAAAGAAAGCAAATAGTCTTTCTCCCTTATTGGAGAGCTGATAAAACCAGGCCACAAAGAATAGAAGTGCCTTTCTTATTAAGGTCGTATATTAAATCATGGAACTCAAACTCAAACTCAGATCCTTTGACCCACAGATCAGTGTTCTTTCTACTGATCTGGATTTTTCAGTTTATCTGGATTATTCCCAGAGGAAATAAAGTCAGGACTGAGAAATAGTGTCTATCAGATAGAATATGGTGTGGCTTGTAAATAATGGTTGGCTGATGGGGCCTTTTATGATGGGCTACATTAAAGCATGTTTCTTTTAACCCTTTGCAGGTTTACCTAAAAGTTAAAGAGCCTATATTTCATCAGGTAAGTCTTTTCTTCCCTTCTCAGTACTTGATTATTTAATATGATAGCCTGAATTATCTTTTTCAGTCATTTATGTCTGTATATACCTATGTTTATATCCACATATATGTAGATGTATATATACATATATATGTGATATACAAATTTATAAGTACACTGAATATGTATAAGTACACTCACAACTTTGGTATCACCTGTGACTTCTATCTTTACTCACCCCACATAGCTAATCTATTGCCAAATCTTGCCATTTCTATCTTCACAACATGTCTTCCCACTGCTAAACCCTCTCCAGATATTACCTCCAGTTGACCCTAGATCTATCTTGGTAGCATATAGTTACTTACATGTAGTGAGCTCCATTAAAATGTGAGCTCCTTGGGGGCAGAGACTGTTTTTGCCTTCTTTTGTATCTCCAGGCTTAGAACAATGCCTGGTCCTAGAAAAGGCTTCAATGTTTATTGCTTATGTTCTTGATTATGTTCTTGATTGTAATCAACAGCAGCAACATAATGATGAAAATACTCTTATAAAAATGAAATTTTATTGTGAGGACAGGGAGAACATTCTGGGCAAAGGAATGTTGTAATGAATCTATTAAAAATAAAAATAAAATGTTCCTTTCCCTCTTTTTTGTGCTGAAAGCTTCAACTTTTCATGTATTAGGTTTCTTAAAGTGAAATACAGTTCTATTTATCTGTTCATCTTTTTATTTGTATTGGTCCTATCAGCATAGTTCCTTTTAATCACTGAGAAAATAATCAGGAATATAAACTTTTTAATGAATATATTTTCCAGATTTTCACATGCATCAGTGATCAAGTTGTCATAATCCTACCAATGCAAGTGCCAAACCATCTAAGTCTTCTCCCTTTTCATATCTTGTCCCTTGATTCTCCATAAAGAATCTCCCTAAAGCCCTGGAAGACATCTGATGGTTAATGTCTTATGAATATTAGGATAAAATTCAAAGGAGCCATCTGTTTTTCCTCACCCTTACTATTTTAGTGATTTCATTTCCCTTTATTTTACTTTTATTTACTCATGTTAATTGTGAGCAATAACTCATAGAATAGGACTTTATAGTTCCCAGTGTCCTTTCCTATGAAACAGCCCTATATAGTAGATAGTACAAGAATTCATATTCCTGTTTCACAGATAGGGCAACTGAGGTGGAGTGATTTGTTAAAGGCATCAAACCAAGAAGCAGAAATCTGAAGAAAAAGTATCAGAGCACTCTGGAAATGAGGACTAGGAGAGATACAATTTTTGTTCATATTCATTTAAGATATCCCAGGAATTGTCTTTAGAGATGGTAGGCTCTCCTTCATTAGAGCTCTTCAGACAAAAGATAGGTGGCTGCTATGTTTTGTTATGTTATTCTTTATGTATATGTTGGGTATGTTAATGTTTGGGTAGGTGTTGAACTAGATTATCAGCAAGGTCCCTCTAACTCTCAAATGTAGTGATTCTTTCATCTAAATCCTTTTTCTAAATATGGATACCTAGTCCTCTTCAGTTTACCCCAGTAACTGCATCACAGCTCAATTTCATGTTTCCTCTAAGTCAGAAGTTAATGGTTAAAGAAGTCTTATTTTCACTTAGAGATGTTCCCAAGAATCCCCTGGTACTGTATTCTAGGTTGTGGGTAGAGGGGAAAAAGGAAGGCAAGATGAGAAATAGAAGTGATGGTGTATTCCTTAGACCACATGGAGGAGGCCAACATATAGATTCAGAAACAAAAGTGAATGCTGTCTGTGGATTTAAAGAGGCAAACTTCACAGGTACAGGATGAGAAAGGTAGCTAAATATCATTAGTTCATGTGAAAAGAACTTGAGAAGTTTGGTGGATTGCAAGTTTTTTATGAGTCTGTAGTCTGATATGAGAGCCAGAAAAATTTAAGGCAATATTATAGAAGTGAAGACTCCAGAATTAGGGAAATCACCCATCTCTAATATTGTGTTCCATCCTATGGACCCCATTTTAGAAAGAACATTGACACCTTAGAATGCACTTAGAAGAAGATAGCAAGGATGGACAAAGAACTGAGATCATGCCATATGAGAGTAAGCTCAAGGACTGTTTAGCCTAGAGAATTAAAGACTTTTAAGGAGGACTTAATAGTTTTCTTCAAATATCTGAAGGATTTTCCAGTGGAAAAAAGATTTGATTTGTACTGCTTGGCCTCAGTGGACAGAACCAGGAAAAGGGAGTAAGATTTCTAGAGAAAATTTCTGGTTAATGTCAAGAAAAACTTAACAGCACTGGTCATAAAGTGAATGGGACTACCTGAGGATGTGGTAAATTCCTTGTCAATGAAAATCTTCGTGGAGAGACTATTTCACCAGTTGTCAGGATTATAATTCAGAAAAACTTTGAACTAGATGTCCTTTGAGATGCCCACTAAGCTCTGAAATTTCCAGATTCCATTATGTACTAATCTGTTATACATATAAGAGTTAAAATAGGGGTTTTGACAAAATAAGAAAACAGTTTTTAATAATTTAAGTTTTAATGAGAGTATAGTAGAGTTGTAAATTATTATTATCCCTTTAAGCCAGAGAAAAGAAAACTTCTAGCAGCTTTTAACAGTGAACAATTTAGTTTACTACCTAAAAATGCCTATATCTACCTATAACTGCAGCTAATAACTGCCATTAGAGAAAGTCCAGCTGATCACCTTTCAGCTCAGCTCACAAGGCAGAATATATATATATATATATATATATCAACCACCAAGTCACACCCAGCAGCTAACTTCCCCCCAATTGTCAGCAACTGACCCCCCCCCAATTGTCAGCAACTGACAGTCCGCCCAACTGACACTGGCCCAGCAGAGGGCTTCCCCAGTTCATACTTCCTGTCACTGTGGCCTTGTTAATCCCTACACATCTCTATGATAAGAGGACCTCCAGGTCCCCCATTAAATTAGAGAAAAGGAATAAAGAATTCCTTTTTCCATACAGATGATGAAACTGAGTTTTAGAACAGGAAACGTGAATTGCCCAGCAATACCCAATAAGTAAGTGGTAGAAGCAAGATTCCAGCCACAGTCTTGGATCCAAGCTCACTGTACTGTCTGCTGCAATAGTAGTCAGAGGATTGATCTTGGAAACAGAAAGACCATAGGATAACAGATCTGGATGTGGAAAGGACCTCTGCAGCCACCTGTCCCAGGCTCCTCATTTTACAAATATGGGAAATGAAGCCAAGACAGATTACATTATCTAGCCATAGGCACACAGGAACTAAATGTCAAGAGGTTAGATTTGAATCCAGGTCCTCTGACTCCAATGCCACATTCTTTCTGTTCTCCCATGCTGCCTCCTCAGACTATCTGTATAAGCCTAGGCAAGTCATTTAATGGCTTTCAGCCTTAGTTTGTCCACCTGTAAAAGGGGGATAATAATGGCACCTCCCTCTTAAGGTTGTTGTAAGGGTCAAATAAGATACAAAAAACATATAGTACTTTGGTAACTGGTAAAATGCTACATATGTTAATTCTTATTGTTATCATTATACCCCTTGGCCTCCCTGTACCTTACATTTGTTTGTCACATGCTCTTTCATTAAAGGAGGCAGAATCAAGATAAGAGACCATAGGGATGAGCTTGGTTCAACTTTCTAACTCTATAGATGTGTATCAGAGGGAAGTAATTTGTTGCTAAAATTCACATTTCTCTATAGTTCCTGTCCTATAATTTTCAAACCAGAAAAGATGCAAAATTGCAAAAGGATGTTAACTGATGAGTGGCTACTCCTAGGACATTTCCATTGACTTCCAGATCTCCAAGCATTCTGCTTTCAACTCCCAAAATCTTATAGAGAAGCCAAAACAATGCCTCTGCAGAAAACATCTATTACTTACTAAGAATGCACTTGTCACATATCATGTCACAGTGATCTGAGTTTTAGTTACTGTAGTAAGCCATATGGTAGGAATGTTAGAAGGAGAGGTTTATAGACACCATCAGCCTTACTATTTTAGCATTACAAGAAATAGAGCTGAAAGAAACCTAAGGATAAACCTCTCTTATTTTGTGGATGAAAAAACTGAGGCCCAGAGAGGAAATGGGGTTTATTCAGATTGATACATAAGGCAAGTAACTGAGCTGGACTTCATGGCTCAGGTCTGTTGATTCCAAATTTCATGCTGTCTATGGAGCCATACCAAACCTTTTTCTGTAGCAAAATTTTAGATAAGGACTGGTTTCCCCCATCACAAGAGCTCAGCAGGTGCTTGCAGGTTGCCAATAATTCTAGTATCAACACTTGAGCAAAATAAAAACATCTGGAATAGTGTGTCCAGGTTTGAGCACTGAATTTCAAAAGGGACATCAAAAAGTTGTCATTTCTAGAAGGGAGTGAACATGCATGAGAAAGTGGACATATATGAAAACGACTTTAAAGAATGGGAAATGAGACAGGGAGGTTGCTCAGTGATTGAGTACTAGACAAGGAGGTAGAAGGTCCTGGGGCCTTAGACTTTACTTGCTTGTGGCCTTGGGTCACTGAACCCCAAATTCCCTAGCCCTTCCTGTTCTACTACCTTAGAACAGATACTAAGTATCTATTCTAAGACAGAAGGTAAGGGTTAAAAAAAATAACTGGAAATGTTTACCTTGAACTGGGGAGGGGAGAACTTTGTAAGTATCAAATATTTTTAAGAACTCATTTGATAATAGGGAGCCAATTTGTTCTGAGTGGCTCCAGAGTAGAATCAGTGATGGAAGTTAAAGGAAGCAGATTTCAGTTCAATGTAAGGAAAAACTTCCTAATAGTCAGAGCTGTTCGACTAACCAGCAGAAACTTCTAGGGCTGGCCTGCAGAAAGGGCCACTCACTCCTCCCTAGGGTAGAGTAGCTCCACATTGACATGTTTCATATGATTCTTACTCACCACTCCTAATTCCAGCCTCAGGGGCCAAGCAGAGCAAACATAACCCGTCTTCTACATCATAGCCTTCAGGCATGTAGGGACAGCTCTCAGCTTCCCTGTCTTCTGCCACTCTTCCTGCCCCCTGATTACCTAGTTGTCCTTCACCACACTGTCTAGAAATGTAATCCTAGCACATTTACCCTCATTACAGCACCCAGAAGTGGCACCAAATATTCTCAGTGGGATCTAACTAAGGCACAGTGCAGGGGACCAATCGTGCCCCCCATCCCCAACAATTTTATTCTAAGACTTTAACCCATTAGATGGTAACCTGACTCCAGTCCCAGCTGGAGTTGTCCACTACACCATTTCTACCTCTCAAGAAGAGACTTTAGTGATCATTTGAGTTAATTCCCTCATTTTACAGATGTAGGAAATGAGAAGAGAGTGATGTTATCAAAGATCACAGAATGAGTTAAGGGCAGGGGGAGGGCCAGGACTAGAACCCAAGACTTCTAATTCTAAGTTCATAGCACTTTCCATTATATCAAAACTAATTTAAGAGCAACTAGATAGCACAGTAGAGCACCAGACCTGGAGTCAGAAGGACCTGGTTTCAGATCTGACCTCAGACACCTCCTATCTGTGTCATCCTGAGCAAATCACTTAACCCCAGTTGCCTAGCTCTTGTCCTTTTGTCTTAGATTTGTTACTAAGACAGAAAGGGTTAATAATAATAATAATTTAAGCTGCTGTTTATTGACAGAACAAAGGAATAAATATAGGTATCCCTTCCATATCATGGGGGTTAAGGGAATAGTGCCCCCACAATCTGGAAATTCTGTGTAAAAATTTTTAGCCCTCCCTTTATAACAGAGAAGTCTAAATTTTAGGGAATGTGGTGTTTATAGCACCTTATTATAAAGATTAGGTTAAATATTTGATCATAGGCTATATCATAGGTCAATGTTAAGTAAAAATACTGTATGAAAAAGAAATTTTTAAAATGTGAAATAAATGTGAAGTGTTTTAAATGAAGCAAATTTGAAAAGAATACTAAGCATACTGTATATATAATAAAAGACTTATTTTTTCAAATAAGTTTTGAAATTCCCTACTGGTGCTCACCATTGGCCTGTGGTCCTTCTCTGCAATCCAATTTTAACTTTTATTTTCACTGTAAAAAGTTTTTTTTTTTTATTTATGGTATCAAAAGATGAGATATGTTGATATCATATAATACCACACATATAAATTATGCATTTCTGAGTTTTTAACTTTTTCTGTTATCTTCTGGCCTTCATATGTCATCTGTGACTTCCACAGAACTCCCCCAAAATTCCCATTTAATTTCTTATGTTGACCTGCAATATAGTAAAACTGTAGTGGGGAAGGTTATAATGTGGAAGAGATACCTGTTTTTAAAACACAGATGCCTTGGAGGGAAAATCCATTTACTTTGGAGTAATGTTGAACTGCTTAACTTTCCTATATTCTTATCTGTGCTGACCTGTTTACTGACTATTGTAGCTGAGCTCCCATATGTGATAGAGGTCCTCCCTGGCCTTTACCCAGGTCAGACCATTTCAAGTTTGTGCTCAGGTCTAGGTGCCCATGTTCTGAAGGATATTGACAAACTGGAGCATGTCCAGAGCAGCATGACAAGGCCTGTGGAAGGATTGAGAAATGTTTACCCTTAAGAAAAAAACTTAGATCATGATATGTAAATGTCATAAGTGCTTGAAGAACTCTTCTGGGGAAAAGACATTTAATTTGTTCTCAGCCACGGAGGAGGGTAGTGCTACAAGCAATAGGGGAAAGTTGCTGAGAAACAGTTTTGGAAATATACTCAGGAAAAAATTCTTAACAGTTCAAACTGCCCAATAATGGAACTTGCTGACCATGGAATTAGGTTTCTCATCCCAAAAAAGCTTTTAATCAGAGACTGGATTATTCCCTTTTTAAACTAGATAACCATTCATATGGGCAGTGGGAGGTAGTAAATTACAGAAGATCTTGTACTAGATGCCCTGTGAGGGCTGACTCAGATTCTGATTCTAATGTAAAAGAAGTCTGTTTCCTGGATTATGGCAACAGGATGAATTAGATAAAGGAACTACCAGGATATTTATTTTACTTAATTCACAGGATCACAGAATATTAAAGTTCAGAAGGATCTTAGAAGCCATTTAGTCCAACCCCTTCGTTTTAAGAGGCCTAGAGTAGTAAAATGATTTGCCCATGGTCATATTGCAGAGTAAGTTATTTTTACATTTCAAAAGATGTAAGCTGCAAATCAGAAGCTATAGAAAGACTCTAGCTAGTAGTATTATCTGGAAGAAAAAAGATCTGAAAACAGTTCATTTTAATGCCTTGAAAACTGGTTTTACCCAGTTTTAAGAATTTGAGTGAGTTATCAAGCTGAGATGTTATTGATTAACAAGGAAGGAAACAAAGGCAGGAGGCCATGCCATCAAAAAAGCCTTTGAGATTTATTTATTTCTTTTGCTTCAGCACAACATTATATAGCATAATTGCCTTCCAAGACAAGACTTAAAAATCAACAATAGCACCCTGGGCAGGTCACTTGACCCCCATTGACCTACCCTTACCAATCTTCCACCAATAAGTCAATACACAGAAGTTAAGGGTTTAAAATTTAAAAAAAAAAATCAACAATAGCTTCATTGGGAAAAGAGATTTAGAAGTGTTCTATGTAGCTCCTAAGGACAGAATTAGGACTAATGGGAAAGGCATTGCAAGAAAGCAAATGCTAGCTCAATATAAGAAATAATAGCTCTCATTTCTATGGCCCCTTACAATTTACAGAACACTTTCTTTACAAGAACCCTATGAGATAAGTAGGATAAATGTTTTGTCCATTTTACAGATTAATTAAATTTAGATGACTTGCTCAAAATCACACAGATAAAAGCCAGCATTCCCTAAGTCTTTTAACTCCAAATTTACTTTTCTTTCTGCTGTACTAAAAATCGTATCCTCATTACTAGAGAGATGTCTGAAAGTGGAATAAGATATCTTCAAGAAGAAATTAATATTATTGTCCTTTGATAGAGGAGATTCATGCCTCAGGGATAAACTAGACTATGTGATCCTTATAATGCAAAGATTATTATTAGGTGGGATTCAACTTAGATTATTTCAAACTCAAATTGCATGTTAATTTAAAAGTTATAACCCTCTTCTATCTGTACTTTTGCTATCTAAATCTGATTATGTTTTGAAACAAAGGGGCAAAAAACTGGATAATATTATGACTTGGAGCCCAGATCTTTGATGACTTGAGATAAAAGTTTAAAAAAATTTTTAACAAAATAGGACGCTAAAACCTAGAATAATTTAGCCATTAGAAACCTTAGTACAAAAAAATATTTAGACTAGGAAGTGATTTTATAGCATAGGAAGTTAGTTTGTGAAACACAAGGCTAGAAGGAGCATTAGAATTCAAAGTATAGAACAAAAGAATAGGATATAGTATATAGTAATATAAAGAATCTTGGATTTGGAATCAGAAGACCTGAGTTTGATTCCTAGGTCTTCTGCTTACTACCTCTGTGATGTCAGTTAACTTTTCTTCTCTGAGTTTCATCAGTAAAACAAGAGGATTAAACGAAATGTTTTCTAAAGGCCTATCCAACTTAAAGTCCTATAATCTTTGCCTTTTTTTAATAGCTCTTACCTTTTGCCTTAGAATCAATATTAAGTATTGGTTCCAAGGCATAAGAACGATGAGGACCTAGCAATAGGGGTTGAGTGGCTTGCCGAGAGTCACATAGATTAGAAGTGTTGAGACCAGATTTAAACCCAGAACTTCCCATTTCCTTACTTACTTTTCATTTCCTCATCTGTCCCTTGAAGTCATGGTTGGACATTAAATTGACTAGAAGTCATAAGCCTTTCAGAGTTACTTATCTTTACATTGTTGTTGGGATTGTATAAGTTGTTCTTCTGGTTCTTCTCCATTTTGTATCAGTTCATACAAGTCTCCCTGGGTTTCTCAAAATTCACTTTATAATAGTATTCCATTACATTCATATACCATTCATTTACCAATTGATGGGCTCCTCCTTAGTTTCCAATTTTTTTAATCACCACAAAAAAAACTACTATAAATATTTTTGTGTTTATAGGACTTTTTTTCTTTGTTCTCTTAGGGGGATATTAAGGCCTGTAAAAAAGATGATGGGCACCAGGGATGTTAAATATAATCTAAATGATTGTGGGTATACACACTGGGTTGAAGGAGAGACAGGACCAGGATAGGGAGACCAGAGTACACAGCTAAACTGCTCCTAACTGACAAGAATGGCTGTTGGCCAACTGTCTCCTGCTCACCACTAGACCAGAGTCTATGGAACCAAGAGGCAAGGTAAAAGGTTTTAACAGTTTTAATTATGTTTAACTAATTAAAGGTGGGATAGGGAATTCTACACTAAAACCTAAATGACGAAAAACCACAGGGCAAGGGGAGGACTTCTCTACTCTAACTCTAGGCCAGGCAGGGCTCAAGGAGCAGTTCTGGAGTCTCTGGGAAGGCTGCTTCAAACCTGGTTCCAGCCAGGTTTGACCAGCACAGCTAATGGGCTGAGGGTGGCTTTGGGGTTCTCACGGTAATCCACAGATGATCACAGGATGCCAAAAGCCAAGGTGGTCCAAGGTATCCAAGGAGAGAGAGTGTGCTTGAGATGCTGTCCACCAGATCCCAAATTCCTCCTCCACCTGGTGCTGCTCTGTAGTTCTTGTCCACTTGCTTGATGCCACCACCACTCAGGATCCCAGGGAATCAGGATGCAGGGTGTCCTTAACTCTGAGATCTCCCAGGGCTAGCAACAGTTTGTGCCAACCACTAATGGAGTCTCTCTCAGAGCACAAGCCCACTTCCTCCTCCTTCATTCCATCTTGGAATGCTCCAGTCCTTCTTACGAGGTCCAACCTTAATACTTAATTAATTTCTAACTAATCTTCCTCACAACAGGCCTAGTAAATAACTTTTAAGGCATAATTTCAAATTATCCTTTAGAATGGCTGGACCAATTTACAGCTCCACCAACAGTACATTAATATGCCTAAATGCCTCCTCTGTATTTGTCATCTTCCTTTTTTGTCAATTTTACCAGTCTGAGAAGTATGAGAACTTCAGAACTGCATTAATTTAAAGTTCTTCAATTTGGAGAGTTTTTTTTTATATGACTATTGATAAGCTTGGATTTCTTCACATGAAAACTGCTTTTTCATGCCTTTTGATTATATATTATTACAGAATGGATCTTATTCTTATAAATTTGAATCAGTTTCTCATAGTAGAAATTAAATATTTAGGGCTTTAAATGAATGCCTACCCTTTCACCCAGCCATACCACTGCTAGGTTTGTACCCCAAAGAGAAAATAAGGAAAAAGACTTGTACAAAAATATTTATAGCTGTGCTCTTTGTGGTGGCAAAAAATTGGAAATTAAGGGGGTGTCCATTAGTTAGAGAATGGTTGAACAAATTGTGGTATATGTTGGTGATGGAATATTATTGTACTGAAAGGAACAAAGAAATGGGGGAATTCCATGTGAGCTGGAATGACCTCCAGGAATTGATGCAGAGTGAAAGGAGCAGAACCAGGAGAACATCATACAGAGACTGATATACTGTAGCACAATTAAATGTAATGAACTTCTCCACTAGCAACAATGCAATGATCCAGGACAATCCAGAGGAACTTAGGAGAAAGAAAACTATCCACATCCAGAGAAAGGACTGGAACCAGAAATGCATTAGAAAAATATTTGATTAATCATGTGGTTTGATGGGTATATGATTGGGGTTTTGGACTTAAAAAGATCACTCTAGTGCAAATATGAATAACATGGAAATAGGTTTTGAACAATGGATATGTGTATAACCCAGTAGAACTGCTTGTCAGTTTTGGGAGGGGGGAGCAGAGAAAGGGGAGGGGCATCATGAATCATGTAACCATGGAAAAATATTCTAAATAAAAAATTTTTTAAAAAGAAATTAAATGTTTATCAGAGAAATATGCTGTAGGGCTTTTTCTACTCATTGCTGCCCTTCTAATTTTAGATGTATTTGTTTTGTTTGTGCAAAAACTTTTTTAAATTTTATGTAATCAGAATTATCCGTTTTATTTTCTTTTATCCTTTCTGTTCCTTGTTTGGTCATGAACTTTTCCCCATCTATGTATACAAAAGATAATGTCTAATATGTTTATGATATGACCTTGTATCTCTAGCTCATGTATCCATTTGGATCTTATCTTGGTGTGTGGCCAAATCAAGTTAGCAAGCATATATTAAGTGCCTACTATGTGCCAGGAACTGTGAAAAGTTAAAAGGATAGGAAAAAATGGCAAAACTTGTCCTTGCTCTTGGATCCCACATTCTATGATTCAGACAACATTCAAACAAGTATGTACATACAAGATAGTAGAGAAAGTAGGAGGTAGTCTCAGAGAGGTAGCACTGACATTGAGAGGGACAAGGAAAGACTCCTTGTAAAAGGCAAAACTTTAGCTAAGTCCTGAAGGAAGCTGGGGAAGCAAGGAGGTGGAGATGAGGAGGCAAAGCATTTAAGGGATTGACAGCTGCCAGTGCAGATGAAAAGAGTTGGGAGATGGAGTATCCTGTGTGAGGAACATCAAGGAGGCTACTGTCTCTGGACCTCATAGTATATAGAGGGGAATAAACTGTAAGAAGACTGGAATGGTAGAAAAGGGTCAGATTGTGCAGGACTTTAAAAGGCAAGGGACTTTATATCTGATCAAGGAGGTAATGGAGAATCACTGGAGTTTATCAAATGGGGTCAATAACATAGTCATATGTGTGCTTTAGGAAGATTAGTTTAATAACTGTGTGCAAGTTGGTCTGGAATAGGGAGAGACTAGCTGGCAATTACAATAGGCCAGATGCTGGGTGATAAAGGCCTGCCCCAGGGCAATAACAGTAGCCCAGGAAAGAGGAAGCCTATTACAAGAGATGTGAATATAAACTTGACGGGAGTTGGAAAGACATTGGTTATATGAGGATGATTGAGAATGAAGAGTCAAAGATGACATCTAAGTTTCCAGCTTGAATGATTGGGAGGATGGCTTTGGTGGTACTAGAGAAGTTTCGAAGAGGGTGGGAGATCTTGGAGGGAAAGATAATGAATTCAGTTTTGTACATTTGAAGTTTGATGTCTATGAGTTATTTAATAGGCAGTTGGAGATGTGAGATTGTCATTTGCAGAAAGAGAATAATTGAATCCATGGGAACTATTAAAATCACCCATCAAAATAGTTTGGAAGGGGAAGAGAAGAGGGCCCAGGACAGAGCCTTGGCAGACACCCATGATTAGCATGTGCAACCTAGATTAAGATCCAGCAAAGAAACAGACGGAGTGGTCAGACAGGAGGCGAACCAAGAGAGAAGAGTGTCCTAAAAACCTAGAAAAGTGAGTATCTGGGGAAAGAAGTTATCAATAGCATCAGAGGCAGCTGCCAAAAGGACAAGAACTTCTCTGACTTGATACTCTTACCTGATCTGTTTCACTGTTTCACTAATCAGCCTTACACATATGCATGCACACACACACACACCCTCTGAGATGATATCCTGGAAAACACACTGGTCAGAACATGTGACCCTTTAAAAGCCTCTTTCTTCTCAAGGCTTCAGTTTCTTTCATAAAATGAAGGAATCGGGCTAGAAGTTCTATTAAATTCTTTCCCATTATGAAATGCCATGTTATAAAATGATGTAATTATTTAATTTGTCCTACTCAGAAAATAGTTATGAAGGAATTGAAGTAGACTTGGTGAGGTTCTCGTGTACAGAAAACTACATCCATTTTTGTGAATTTCAGTGATATGCCAAAGAGCTCTGGTATGGACATTTTGCTTGGCTTTTAAAGGCTTCTTACCATCAGGTTCCAAGTTTGTTGTAACATGTATTAGCTTTTTTTTTTTTTAAGCATTTTTAATATTCATTTTTAACATGTTTACATGCTTCATGCCCCTACTTTCCCCTTCACCCCCACTCTCCCCCCACCCATGGCCGACGCGCATTTCCACTGGTTGTAACATGTGTCATCAATCAAGACCTATTTCCAAATTGTTGATAGTTGCATTGGTGTGGTAGTTTTGAGTCCACATCCCCAATCATGTCCACCCCAACCCATGCGTTCAAGCAATTGTTTATCTTCTGTTTCCTCTCCTGCAGTCCTTCCTCTGAATGTGGGTAGCATCTTTACCATAAATCCCTCAGAGCTGTCTTGTGTCATTGCATTGTTGCTGGTACAGAAGTCCATTACATTCGATTTTACCATAGTATATCAGTCTCTGTGTACAATGTTCTTCTGGCTCTGCTCCTTTCGCTCTGCATCAGTTCTTGGAGGTCTCTCCAGTTCACCTGGAACTCCTCCAGTTTATTATTCCTTTTAGCACAGTAGTATTCCTTCACCAACATATACCACAATTTGTTCAGCCATTCCCCAATTGAAGGACATACCCTCCTTTTCCAGTTTTTTGCCACCACAAAAAGCGCAGCTATAAATATTTTTGTACAAGTCTGTTTATTTATGATCTCTTTGGGGTACAAACCCAACAATGGTATGGCTGGATCAAAGGGCAGGCATTCTTTTATAGCCCTTTGAGCATAGTTCCAAATTGCGAGCCAGAATGGTTGGATCAGTTCACAACTCCACCAGCAATGCATTAATGTCCCAATTTTGCCACATCCCCTCCAGCATTCATTACTCTCCCCTTCTTTCATTTTAGCCAATCTGCTAGGTGTGAGGTGATACCTCAGAGTTGTTTTGATTTGCATTTCTCTAATTATTAGAGATTTAGAACACTTTCTCATGTGCTTATTGATACTTTTGATTTCTTTACCTGAAAATTGCCTATTCATGTCTCTTGCCCATTTATCAATTGGGGAATGGCTTGGTTTTTTATACAATTGATTTAACTCCTTGTATATTTGCATGTATTAGCTTTTATGCTAAGTTTGGAACATAAAAAATAACACAATTATTTGACCCCCTTAAGATAAATGCCCCTTCTTCAGTTGCCAAATGTTTTGCCAGTGAAGAATGCCCTGTTCTTTCTGCATGTGTCACATATATCCAGTACTTCTAACATGGCCCACTCCCTTCTCTTTGGGTAGGATATTAGATGTAATTTTGTATTTAGTGCTTTTCAAACAAAGAGAAAGATGGGGAGGATATTCTAGGCTATTCTTATCAGTGTCACTTGCTAAATCACCATCTTCTCCAGTCCCCTAAGTATGATAGGTCATCCTTCAAAACTCTGTTCTTAACCTTCTTGTCTTCTCTTCGTCTCATCAGCTCCCAGGAGTTCACTGATCATCTCTTTGCAAATGGCTCCTGTACATATTATATTTCTATATTATTTATACACTTAATTAGGAACCATCTGCATAACTGTAGAAGGTGACTGGTGACTTAGAACTAGGGGCTCAGAGGAAAGAGTAAGATATATATTTCACACATTTTATATATACATATATATCAATATAGACATATATGTATGTGTGTATATATGTGGCTGGGGAGAGAAAGAATGAGTGTGTGCATAAGGAAGACATCAGATCAAGAGGAAGAGAGTAGAAGTTGTTAGGAGACCAATAATTCAGCAGATGGTGATAAGGGCAATGATGACAATAGCAATTTACATTTACTTAGCATGTTAATTGTTGAAAAGTGATTATATACATTTTCTCATTTGATCTTCACAACAATCCTATAAGTCGGCTGCTACGACTATTGTTATTCCCATTTTGAAAGTGCTAAAGTCAGCTCGAGGAAATTAAATGACAACTAGTAGGTGTGTAGGGGTGGCATATCAACTCTGGTCTTTTATGATCCCAAGACATACACTGTTATTCCTATACCACATTCTCTTTCTATACTAATGTGGTAGTAGTAGAAACAAAGGTGAGGATACAGATACCAGAAACATTATGTAGGTATAAACAATAGAATTTGGTAACTAATTGAATATGAAAAATAAAAGGGAGAGAAAATCTGAGTAAAAAATAACCTGAAGGTCATATGCTTGGGAAAATACATTCCACAATATTACTCAGTATTTACTTCCCTATTACTGGAACATGCAGTCTGTGGGTCCTGGAGTAGCCTTGTGTATGCTCCCAATGATCTCTCTTAGGCCCTCTTCTTCTCTCTCTACATCTCTCTATGACTTCAACTCACATAGATTTAATTATCATCTTTTTACTTATGGTTATCAGGTCTTTCATTCCAGCCTCACTCTTGGCCCTGAACTTAAGTGCCACATCAGATTGGATGTCGTGGAAATCTCTGACTCACATATCCAGAACCAAACTCATTATCTCTTCTTCCCACCACTTCCGAAATTCACTATTTCTGTTAAGGGCATCCCTGTCCCTCCTCCCAGGAGCCCAGAGATTCACAATCTCAGACAGGGTCATCCTACACTCCTTCTGACTCACCCCAGCAAAGCCCGTCATTTGCCACATCTTACTAGTTCCACTTCTGTAACATCTCTCAAATTGGCCTCCTTCTCTCCACTCAGATGCCACCTTTTTTCAAACCACTCTTATCACTTCTTGCCTAGACTATTGTTATTGCTTTTTAGTTGATCTCCCCAAATCAAGTCTCTCTCCAATCTGTCCTTCATGCAAATGCAAGACATTTTCCTAATACAGAAATCTGACTCTATTCGGTAAACTCCAGTAGCTCTCTGTTATCTTCAGAACCAAATAGAAATTCCTCTGGTATTTAATTGTATTCACAACCTGTCCAAGCTTTCTTTCCCAACAACACAATACTCTGCTCAACATACACTTGAATTTAGTCACATTGGCCTCTTGCTGGTCCTTCTACCTGGCACTTGTGCTCTGTTTCCCTGCATTGACTATATTTGAAGTATGGAATGCATCCTCTCTTCACTTCTGGCTTTGAGAATCCTTTGTTTCCATCAAGGCTTAGCTCAGAGATTACCTTCTACAAAAGACCTTTCCTGAGCCCCTTGACTCCCCGCCCAAAAAATTGCCTTGCATTATCCGTTTTGTGTATTCTTATATATGTACAGATATATGTACAGACTTGTCTTGCTAGACTCTAAGCTTCTCTAGATCAGTGACTTATTTATTCTTATTATAACCTCAGCACCTAGCATAGTGCTTGGCACAAAGAAGATGCTTAAAAATGCTTATGGATTGATTGGTGATTATTGAACATCCCTACTTGTCCTAATGTACCTTGCAGGGGAATGACCACTATCAAACACTGCTTGGTACCTCTTTGAAATATACAGGGTGTCTCCCGAATCTTTAAGCTCTAATAGCTTAAAACTGAACTAAGGCTTTTAAGACATCCTCTATATGGCCAACTGATTCTCATCAAATACTTTCCTCACCACCATACATAAGCCAGTTTCCAAATACATCAACTCCTTTCCATCTATCTAGTATCCTTAAATAGTTCAAAAGAAGCTTTGACACCAATAGCTTTCATACTAGCTGTTTCCCTTAGCAGAGAACATCTAGTAGTGGCCTCCCCCATGTTTTAAACAGCACCACCTGGCTCCCTTCTCTGATTTACTAAGAGCAAAAAATCATTTCCAAAATGGAGAGGGAACAGATAATCTTGCCATACGAGGATTGGTTCAAGGACCATAGATGGGTCAGTGATTATCACTACCATCTGGCCTGTTTTTCTTGGCCCTATAGGGCAGAGAGGCAGAGATTTGGGCTTTATGTAAGCGAAAATGTCCTTAGTAATCAGAGTTTTCCAAAGAGGGATGAACTGTCTCCAAAGGCATTGTGTTTCCTTTCCCTTAAGTCATACAGCAGAGGCTGCATGACTACTTCCTCAAAAATGTAGAGGAGAAGCTCTCTAATACTCCTGTCTCCATTTGGGAACAACTGGACCAGTAATAGCTGAAGACCACACTGTTAGTGTCAGGAACAAATATTGTCCCTTCTCATCTCATCTGAAACAAGTGAGTCAGAGATACTCTAACAAATAGCACTGCATATATTCGTTGAATTTTAAAAAAAGAAAGAAAGAAAAGCTGTAATGTGTTGTGTCCTTCACACTATGTAAGTCCTCAGAATTGGCTCAGAAGCATTATAATCACATCATCTTTTAGTCTTTCTTATAATGTACTCAGTGTTTAGTGTGCATCCTTTTACCCATTAAAATCCTTCTTCCATGCCCTGGGTTTTCGCAGCTTATGCCAGTAAAGCTCTGACAGGTTCTTCCAGCCTTGAAAAACTTCAAGTCAGTGCATGGTTGTCGTGTTGCATGAGTGCTAGCCTCACTAAGTACATCAAAGCTTATTACCAGAAAGATTGCCATCAGGTGATAAAGGTTTTTGATCCTAGCAACTCATAAAACAGATTAAAAAGTACAGAGTGGACCTCAATCCATGTGATCCCCTTCTTCTTCTGCCACAAAGGTATCAGAGTGGCAGAAATGGGGGACCAAGAGCCCTAAGGCACAATGTTAAATAAATAAATTCATTAATATTAAACTGTTACGTTAGTTAATATAAGAGCTTTGCTCTATACATACAAGGTGACACACTACTGGAAGCCACATTCATTTTGACATTCTCCATATAAATGAAAGTAAAACATCAGTAAAGGGCCACAGCTAAACAGAAAACTATCTGAAGATTTTTCTTGGTGATTTCATTCAAGAAATTGATAATGTAGTGTTCTCCATTATATAACTTTTTAATGGGTAACAATGAAACTTAGCACTGATTGTTTGATTTAAAGTTTGATACATTCTTAGAATTAGGCCAAAGAAAACATTGATCAATCTTTAATTCTCCTGACAAGTGTGAGTATTTCTGGTAAGTAGCAGGATCTGCATTTCTAGACATAGCTTCAAGGCTCATTCCTCTCCCATTTTGGATAAAGGAGGTAATTGTGGGCTCCATATTGCACTATAAAATTCTGTGCTGCAGCCTGAACCCCTCTCAGCAATATGGATCCCACAGTAATTCAGTTTATATTTGGAAATACAATTTTGTATGAGTTACATTAGCCATTACTGTCCATTGTTATAATAAGAAGAGTCGAAACTGCTATGTAAAAGTCATTAGAAAGAAATGGTTGTGTTTAACCTGAAGAAGAGAAGATGGGTTGGACTAAATGATCTCTTTTTTTCTGTTTTTTAAACCCTTACCTTCCATAGAGTTAATACTATGTATTTGTTCCAAGGCAGAAGAGCAGTAAAGGCTAGGCAATGGGGGTTGAGTGACTTGCCCAGGGTCACAGAGCTAGGAAGTGTCTGATGTCAGATTTGAACCCAGGACCTCCCATCTCTGGGTCTGACTCTCAATCCACTGAGCCTCCTAGCTGCCTCCTAAATGATCTCTTGAGAATTTTCCAGTTCTAAATTCTCTGATTCTATAAAGGAGAAAAACAAAACCCATGTGTGGCAGGAGACTCTCCCTGAAACACAACTCTTTTCCATTGATCCAGAATGTGAACATTTTGGAGATAAATAATATTAATACTGTAATATTACAGAAAATAATATTACTATTGTAAAGCAACTAATTTTCAAATGAACTCTGAAGAGCTCTCAAAGAATCTACTTTATCCTACCAAATTCTTTCATCTTTAATCTTTTGAGTAGACCAAGTAGCTTCTTGTTTCCTGTGCTTATTCAATCATCCTGACTGATACAGGTCAAATTAATGATTCAATAGTGTTAATTAGTTATATGAAAATATATCATGGGGCAGCTAGGTAGCCCAGTGAATAGCTGGGAAGGAGCACCAGGCCTGGAGACAAAGAGGACCTGAGTTCAAATCTGGCCTTAAACACCTCTTAACTGTGTGATCCTAGGCAAGTCACAACCCCAATTACTTAGCTCTTGCTACTCTTCTGTCTTAGAATTGATACTAAAACAGAAGGTAAAAGGGTTATTAAAAAGAAAATACATCACAAATGAACAAAGAAACCAGCTTATAACAACTTTCCTATCTTATTAGACAGGTAGCTAAATATTGATATACAGGGCCTTCATATCCCATATCTCAGTCAACCAGTAAACATGTATTAAATACCCACTATGTGCCAGGCACTGCACTAGATGCTGGGGTTAGAAAAAGAATCAAGGAACAGTACCTGCCCTCAAGGAGCTTGCAGTCTTAACAAGAGAAAGAGGAGTGACAACTCCAGGGTTTCATTAAGGAGTAAAATGGACTGCTGAAGAAGACCCTCCTCTGTGGAGATGGGTATCGACCAGAATTGTACCTCTCCAGCCCTGCCTACCGTAGGAGAAAAGGAGGGCCTTTTCATGGAATGTGGCCAATCATAGCTTTCTCCCTATCAAATGCCTCTGATTTTCTAAGCATGCCAACAGTTAGTTCCTAGAGTGAAAGGATGATAAAGAGGCCAACCACCTCATTTTACAGAAGAAACTAGCGCTAGGGAACAGGAGGCCTGGCTTCGTCACTAGGGCTATATCCTGAGCAAGTCCTATAGGACCTCTCAGGTCCTCCTTTCCTTCCTCTGTAAAATGAGCTTGCACACTTTTCTTGGCTTTCTCACTAGCCATTTGGACTTGGGGGCATCCATTTTCCCTCTCTAATACTGTTTAATCATCTGTAAAATGGAAATGATAGTGTCCCCACCGCCCCCTCACAGAGATATTGTGTAGACCAAATGAAATTATTTTCCAAGAGTTTTAGAAACTGTAAAGCTCTAAATAAGTTTTAGCTATGGTTATTGAAATGAAAGCTCGTACCACCGTCCAACATAAATATGATGAATTACCTATATTTGGCTGGTGTCAGCATGTACATCAGGTGGAATTAATGTAGCTTGAATTTCCTTTTCTCAAATGGTTTACACTTCTGTGACTGCCATAACACAGTTCCCACAGGACTGGGAATGAGTAACTAACTATTAGGACAGGTTCTTTTAGCCAGAGGGATGTTATTAAAGAATATGTTCACTTCTCTGCAAATGGACATTTGTTCTCACTTAGGATACGAGCCTTACTGAAATTATATTGTTTCTCAACAGTAGGAAATCACATTGATAAAATGGATCTTGTGAGTGATCTGTCTGCTTTTGTATGACCTAAGGTCTATATGCTTTTTCATTTATAACTATCTCTTTCACAAAATCAAAGAATTTCAGAACAGTGAGGGATCTCAGAGATAAGATAGTTTATCCTTCTAACTCTACCAATGAGGAAATGTAACCAAAGTGAAGTTAAAAGGGGGCAGTTAAGGTGACAGGGAACAGGCCCAACAACAGGAGGTCCTGAGTTCAAATCTGGCCTCAGACGTGCTCACAGTATGACCCTGGGCAAGTCATTTAATCCCAACCGCTGAACAAATTGTAGTATCTGATGGCGATGGAATACTATTGTGCTGTAAGAAATGATGAACAGGATGATTTCAGAAAGAGCTAGAAAGACCTACATGGACTGATGCAGAGTAGAATAAGCAGAACCAGGAAAACATTGTACTCAGTAATAGCAATCTTGTGGAATGGTCAACTGTGATAGACTTAGCTATAACCAGCAGTACAATGATCCAGGACAATTCTTAAGGACTTATGACAAAGAATGCTCTCTACCTCCAGAGAAAGAACTGGTGGAGTCAGAATGCAAATGAAAACATACGATTTTTCAATTGTTTATTTGGGTTTATGTTTCGGGGTTTTAGTTTTATAAGATTATTCACTTACAAAAATGAACAATATGAAAATGTTCTGCATGATAATATAAGTATAACACAGATCAAATCACCTGCCAGCTCTCTGAGGGGGAAGGAGGGAAGGAGTTAAGTTTGATCATATAACCTAGGAAAACATGTGGAAATTTGTTATTATATGTAATTAGCAAAAAATTAAAAAAATTTTAAAAGTCACTTAACCCTCATTGCCTAACCCTTACACTCTACCACTTGGAACCAATACACAGTATTGATTACAGGACAGAAGGCAAAGCTTTGAGAGAGAGAGAGAGAGAGAGAGAAAGTTAAATGACTTACCCAAAGTCAAGTTCACATAATCATAGACTCAGAATTGGAAAGAACTTCAGAGACCAACTAAGCCCAAACTAAACTTGAATATAAAAACCCCTGGACATGAAGTAATACTCAAGAAATGAATTTTGTTTCTGAAGACCTCTAGAGAAAGAAAACTTACTACTTCCTAAAGCAGACCATTTCACCTTTGGGTGAAGGAAGGAAGCTTTTCCTGATTATCGAATCTAAATTTTCCTTTTCAACTTCTGCCCATTGCTTGCTGTCCTGTGAGGCCAAGCAGAATAAATCAAATCCCTTCAAATGACCCCCCAAAGTCTCCTATTTTATATTCCAAACATCCTCAAGTACCTTAAATAACAACAACAGTAATAAATAATAAATTATATTTATCTAGTGCTTTAAAATTTGTGAAACACTTTTATTATATCTTACCTGATCCTTCCCACAAAGAAGAAAGGAAAGAGCCAAACATTTACTAAGAGTCTATTATGTGCCAGGCACTATGCTAATAAGCACTTTATAAATATTATCTCATTTGATCCTTTCAACAGCCCTGGACCCTGGTGTTATTCTTATTTCCACTTTACAGTTGTTGAAACTGAACCAGGCAGAGATTAAGTAACTTGGCCACAGTCACCCAGCTGGTCAGTGTCTGAGGCCAGATTTGAACTCAAGTCTTCCTGAGTTCTTCCTCTGCTTTCTATTTACTGTGCTACCAGCTGCTGCAACAATCCTGTAAGGCGGTATCTCTGTTCTACAGATGAGACAACTAAGATTCTGTGAGTTTAAATGACTTTGCCCATTGTGACAAAGCTAGTAATTGTCAGAGGCAGAACCTGAACCCAAGTCTTTCTGACTCTGAACCTTGTGTTGTTCCCACTATGCTAGTGTTCCTTCCATCATCACATAGAATGACCTTGAAGCTCTTCACTCTCCTAGTTGCCCTCCTCTGGGTGCTTAGTTTGTATCTTTCCCAGAATGTGGTATGTCAAACTGAACACATTACTTACTCCATGATTTGACCAGGACATAATGACTCTTCCTGCCTAACCTTCCACACTGTAATTCTCTTAATGCAACTTCTGATTTTAAGACTTTTGACTGCCATGTAACAAATTTGATTCTTATGCCCTTGGAAAACTCAAACCTCCAGGTCTTTTTCAAATGGCTTTCTAGCCATAGATATCCCCCTCCCATCTTGTACTTTTGAAGTGGATCTTTTTTTAACTCACCTAAAAAACTTTGCAAAAGACTTTACATTTATCCCTATTGAATGTTATCTTACTACATGTTTTCCAGAGCTCTAAACTATTTGATCTTTTCTGTATGTTGATCTGCTAACATAATATGTTAGTTTTGTGTGTGTGTGTGTGTTTTAAATCAAGACATTTGCTCTTCTCTAACCTTGTAGTCCTATTCATTTTCTCATGACATTTCAGAGATCATAACTCAGAAACCACATCCTCTAGTTCTTTCAATACACAAAGTTCATCTAACCAGTGAGGTGTTCTCTTTGTCTCCCTACTTTTTTCTTGACATTAGCTCTTAATTAGCAATTTTTGTTCTTTCCAGGAACAGTGACAAAATTGATTTGATATAGTTCTAGAACTAGAGGGGAGGAGCGGGTACATGTATGCAGCCAAGGTGGCTGGTGAGAGTGAAATGAAACAGCCAGAACCAGACCTAGATATAATGGTTTTTGTGAGGCAAATTACCACTCACCAGCAGGGCCTCAGGACAGAAGTTTGAGTGAGAAAGGGTTAATTCTACCAAGTGAATATGTGAATAAGTGAAATATGAGTGGAGCTAGTTCTACCTAAAGTGGGTGATTTGAGGCACTAATTACTTTGTGTCTAATTTATGTTCTATTTGTCCTGGTTTTATCTCAGATTATATTTTAAGCTCCATGAATCCAGAAAATACATGGCCTGTCTTCATCTATATATCCCCTTCAGTACCTAACATACGGTCATGGACATTCTACAACATTATTGTCTAAAACATCTTTTTGGTGACTCCAGAAATGGAATACATTGAGCCTTTTGGTAGTGAATTCCTCCTCCTCACTGAAAGTCTTCAAAAGAAGACAGAATGAATCCTTTTGGAAAAGAGATTCTGGAAGAGATTTATGCTTAGGTAACACTTGGACTATATGCCCTTTTAAAAAAGGGAATGCAGCTGGGTGACTCAGTGGATTGAGAGCCAGACCTAGAGATGGGAGGTCCTAGGTTCAAATCTGGCCTCAGACACTTCCCAGCTGTGTGACCCTGGGCAAGTCACTTCACCCCCATTGCCTAGCCCTTACTGCTTTTATGCCTTGGAACCAAAACATAGTATTGATTCTAAGATGGAAGGTAAGGGGTTTTTTTTATCTCTTATTTTCCCAAATACATGTAGTAGCAATTTCCACATACATTTTTCTGAAGTTATAATATCCAAATTGTCTTCCTCCCCATTCCGAGAGCTGTTAAGCAATTTGATCTGGGTTATACATTTGTATTATCATGCAAAACATACTTTCATATTGGTCATTGTTGTAGGAAACTACTAATATCAAATCTGAACTCAAAAATAAAAACACAAACTAAAGTGAAAAATGGTATGCTTTGATCTGCATTCCAACTCCAACAGTTCTTTCCCTGGAGATAGCATTCTTTGTCATAAGTCCTTCAGATTTGTCCTAGATCATTGTATTGCTCAGGGTACTGTTATAAAGAAAGAGAAGGGTCCTAAGGTCCTAAAGGAGATATGGATACCAGTGAGGTGGACGTGTCTCTGTATTCTCCCTAGGTGCTGGTGATGGGGAAACACCAAGCCCAATCACCCTTGCTAGTTGTTATAATTTCCTCTTTCAATAACAGTTGCCCAGGGAAGGACCCCAAAAGGTTAGGTGGATGGGTAACCCTTTCAGGTCCAATCTGGGGTTGGATCAGTTACTAATATTGGGGCTCTGATTAGCCTTGGATCACATTTGTTTATCTGACTGCATTTGTTCCCTCCCCAAAGGTTGTGACCACTCAGGAAGGTACTTATTGAACACCTTTATCTATGATCTATAATTAGGGAAAGGATAATCAGGATAAGGATTGGGGATTGGAGACCCTGTCAATCCAATATCTATAATCGCTCAGGACTGGAGGCTGGAGCTTTATTCCTCACAACCCCTCTGGCTCAGCCTGACCAATGTCAAACCAGAGAGTGACTGTCCTTGATGCAGCTGTGTTGGTGATTTTCTCTAAGTTTCTCACTATCAGTTTTTGGGTGATATATTTGCTCTCACAGCCCTCAGGAAATATATAGATCCTACCCACCCTCTGCTTCTTCAGACCTCCCTTCCTCCCTTCACCACCCAGGGACCAAGAGACCTAAAGAGCTAGGAAGATTCAGAGACCTAAAGATCTAGGGACCAAAGTCTACAGGACCAAAGAAGAACCCCTCCAGGTGGCTGTTTGGGGTATTTATACCCTCAGGCCAACCGACTTTTGCCCCTGGCTCATGGCATCTAGGAACATTCCAATCTCTCCAACTGCCTCCCTTGTCAATCAAGGTGAGACCAACATTTCCCAGGATTTGAATATAACAGTACCTAGGTCTTTCCAGATTTTTCTGAAATCATCTTGTTCATCATTTCTTATAGCACTATAGTGTTCCATCACCATCATTTACAACAATTTATTCAGCTAGTCCCAAATTGATGGACATTCCTCTCGATGTATAATTCTTTGCTACAACAAAAAGAGCCACTATAAATATCTTTGTATAAGTAGATCCTTTCCCCTTTTTTTTTTTTTATCCTTGGACTATAGATCTAGTAGTAGTATTACTGGATCAAAGGGTATGTACAGTTTTATAGCCCTTTAGGCAAATTGCCCTCCAAAAAATGATCCAATTTTGCCACATCCATGCCAATATTTATTAGTTTCTTTTAATGTCATATTGGCCAATCTGATAGGTATGAGGTGGTACCTCAGAATCGTTTTAATTTGCAATTCTCTAGTTGAGAGATATTTAGAACACTTTTTCATATGATTATTGATAGCTTTGATTTCTTCATCCAAAAACTGGTTATTCTTATCTTTTGACAATTTGTCAATTGGGGAATGATTTGTGTTCTTATAAATTTGACCCAGTTCTCTATATATTTGAAAAATGAGGCCTGTATCAGAAAAATTTGTTGTAAACATTTTTCCCAGTTTGTTGTTTCTCTTCTAATCTTGGTTACATTGCTTTTGTTTGTACAAAACCTTTTTAATCTCATAATGTTCTCTATCTCTTGTTTGGTCATAAATTCTTCCTTTCTCCATAGATCTGATAGGTAAACCAGTCTATGTTCCCCTAATTTACTTATGGTATCACCCATTATGTCTATATCCATTTTGAATTTATCTTGGTAGGGTGTGAGATATTGATCTATACCTAGTTTCTGCCATACTATTTTGTTATCTTTGTCAAATAGAGAGTTCTTACCCCAAAAGCTGGGGTCTTTGGGTTAATCAAACACTAGATTGCTGAGGTAATTTATTCCTGCATATTGTGTAAAACTAGATGCCCTTTAAAGTAGCTTCCAACTCAGGAGTTCCATGATCCTTCCAACTGAATTAAACTGAATTTCTTGAGCAAAATTAAAAAAACAAAATGAAACAGATGATCTGGTTTTTGTATGAGAGCTCATGGGCTAGCTACTGGTTATGTCCCCACCCTATGTGTGCATATCCTCTCATTGTCTGGTCTCCTGCTGCCCAACTTTAAGAAAGAAAGCTTAGAACAGATTCAATCATCTCTGCAGAGTGCAAGTAACAACTACACTTTGGGCCATTTGGAAAGAGTCTCTCCATTTATGCTTCTTGCTGTTTTCTTTTAATCTCTTGGAGTGACTTTCCTGTAATTAAAGGGCAATAAACAGCCAGGCAGGCTCTTTCCACATTCCCTTTGGAGATGCCTTCTGGTTCTTCCTTTAAACTTCTTCACACTCTTTTAAGTGAGCCAGTACAGCCCAGTGGAGCTTCAAAGGTTAAGCCTATTTCTGTCATGAATATGCTTCTTGACTTTAGGGAAGTGAATCACTTCCCTCCCAAAGCTCAGTTTCTTCATCCCTGAATTTAATATAAGTGAAAGCTCTTTGACATCCCTGTAAAATAAGAAAGATAGATTAATTCAAGAGGTAAGTAGGTAGAGGGGATATGGGCCCTCTTGGCCACCATGAGCAGATATGAGTTCTCTTAAGGGCATCATTGTATGTCATGATAATTATGATTTTTAATGTTGAAGGCATTGCAAAACTACCTTGGAAATCCTGTTTACTCATCAGCCCCCAAATTAAAATTGTTCCAAATCAATTGGCCTTCATGATGTTGAAAGTTAAAAATTATCCATGAATCCAAAAATATCCAGTATAGTATAGAATCAGTTACAAATGTCAGAGTCGTAAAGGCCCTTAGAACACGTTAGAGCTGAAAGAGGGCTCTGAGAATGGAGAAGGTTAGAATGGGAAAAGCCCTTTGACAACAACAGGTTAGAATTGAGAGGGTTCTTTGAAGCCTTCTAGACTAACCCCCTCTTTTTGTAGATGAGGAAATAGCCTGTTATAGGGGAAGGGTCTTGGCCAAGATCAGAGTTAGTGGCAGTCAGGACTTGAGCCTCTGTTCTCTGACTGAGCAGCGAGGTGGCACCACAGTACACAGAGCTCTTGGCCTGGAGTCAGGAAGACCTAGGTTCAAATCTAGCCTCAGACAGTTCCCAACTATTTAACCTGAAGCAAGTCACTTAACCTCTATTCCTCAACTACAAAATGGGGATAATAATAATATCTACCTTCCAGGGTTGTTCTGAGGTTCAAATGAAAATAATATTTGTAAAGCACATATGACATATTAATGAATAAAGATGGACTGGTCAGGGGAAAACCTGTATATAAAAATCCACTTGCAAAACAGATACACTAAGGGATGATTGTGTATGATACCAGTAGATAGTTCTATGGGAAGTGCTTTGCAAAGCTTAAGATCTTATCGAAATATGAACCAGTTCCTTTAGACACAGGTAATATTCCACAACTGATGACAGTTGCTTTTTCCACATTTCAAAGCATTTTAACAGCTGTCATCTCATAGGATCCCCTCACAGTATACCAATGAAGTCATCAGGGCAAAGATCATAGATTTAGAACTGGAAAGGATTTTAGAGTTGATCTAATCCAATAAAGACTTGTTTAAGGTCACCTGAGTAGTAAGTGACAGAGCCAGGACCTGAAACCTGGTCTTCTCTGTGCACTCTCCTTGACACTGGGACTACAAATGGTTTTATGGTGTTAAAGTTTGTTTATAATGAAAGTTTGTCAGAAGATACATTTAAAATTGTTGGAACTAAAGATTAAATATGGCCAAGAAGCAACATGAATCAGAAGATGGGGGGAAATGTTTTAAATGTAGGAAGGCAGCTGATGTAATAGAAAGAGCACTGTGTTTTAATCCCAAAACAAGGGGCAAAGTCCCATCTTTCCTACTTACTAGCTCTGTGAATGTAGATAAGCCACTTCCTTTATCTGTAAAATGGAAATAATGATGCTCTCAATATCTACTTCACAGGGGTCTTGTGAGGGCAGTATTTTATAAACTTTAGAGCATCATAGTAATACAAGTGAATGTGCTACTATTAGTGCTGACATTAGGAACAAATTACATTCTTTTCATCTGGTTTCTTGGCTCTTTAGTTGGAAATTTTTAAGGGGTGGCAAATGAAAACAAAATCTGATTGGAAAACTGGATTTTGACATATTTTTGTTTTCAAATCTTTTTCCTGTTCCTGAGCTCCAATCACTATAAAAATAGTATATGAACCACACTCATGGTGTGCCAGCACACAAACATAGGCATCATCAGTCTGGCTGACAAGGAGTTTAGTAATCTTGTTGTGGTGGTGGTGGTAGAAAAGAATAGTAGATGAGGAACACTGTCTTGCCCTATGGCCTCAAGAAGGTCATTTCCCCTTGCTCAGCCTCAATTTCCTCTGTAAAATGAGGAGGGTATAATGGGTAAATTCTGAGTCTCCTAATTGTCCCTTTTAGGTTGAACTCTGATGTTTTTGTTGTTAAGAAAAAAGGAAACACCTGGATTGGCTCAGAGGTTGGCAGGTGCACAAAGAGCTGGATCTGGAGTCAGAGGACAGGGGTTCAAAACTTGCCTCACACTTTATATCTGGGTGATCTTGAGCAAATAACTTACACTCCAGGCCTCAGTTTCCTCCTGTGTAAAATGAGAGGCTTTGACTAAGTGACCTCTGAGACTCATTCAAACTCTGGCTCTGTGATGCCATCATCCTACACAAGTGGGAAGGACATGGACCTTTTTATTCTGGGGAGGCAATGCAGTGATATATAGTGAAAGAGCCCTTAGGATGATAAGAGCCAAGCATTCAGCTCAAATCTCCACTGTGAAAAACTGACTGGGGGAGTTATTAACCCTCTGGGTCAGTTTCATGATCTATAAAGTGGGAATAATAGTAACTTCTAGTTGCTACCTCTCTCTCTGCTAGGCAACTCTCTAAATCTATAATTTGCCAAGAAAATGCTGACCTTCATTGGCAGAGAAAATTCCTCATGGGAGCTCCCTGCACCTGATAAAATCAGAGCCAGGCCATAGGAAGAACTCTTATCTCACAGGGGTGCTTGTGAGGATGAAATGAGATAATATAGGTAGCAATAAACTATATGGACCAAAGACAAGGAAACTTGAGAGGGATGTGACCAAAGGAGGTCAGAGAGAAGAACACAGAGTTCAGCTTTAACGATGCCCCAGGAGACTGGCCTCTTCTTGACCTCTATAGGAGGTGGCCTTATATCGTGGGAGAAGTCCTGTGTCCCCAGGAGATCTGGGTCCTAGACCTGGTAGCACCAGTGAATTTCTGTGTGACCCTGGATAATCACTGTTCCCCTCCATACCTCCTGGACCTCATGTGAATTTAACAAAAATTACACCCCTCTTTCCTTTTGAAAACCCATTTTGGTCGATATCAGCCTCACCCTTTGACTGGGTGCATGTGTACCATGGGAGGATGCCAGCAGCCTCTGGCATCCTGGAAGAAGCTGGCCCCTTGTCCTGCAGGACTCCTGGTGTCCAAAAGACTGGGCTCTTACCCAGACTGAGATCAAGTCTGCCCAACCAGAGAGATGCAGAGGGAGTAACTTTATAAGAGAAGGGCCTGAGGAAGCAAGAAGGACTTTTGGGGCTTTTCTTGACGCTTAGGCTGAAGACTTCTCCTGATGGGGCTGCTTTGAGTTAACAAATGGAGATAAGTGCAGCAAACTCAGATTAGGTAGGCACAACCAGGTGATTATGTGCCTCTCCAACTTTTACAAACAAATAATTATAAATTAATATATATTTTAATATAACAGCCAGTAGTAGAAAGGATAGGAGATAAGAAACACTGACTTGCTCTATGACTCTATTGTAAAATGAAAAAAATTGGATCAGATGCACCCTAAGGCCTCTTCCAGCTCTAACATTCTGCAGTTTTTTTAATCTGCATCCCCCTTTATTCTTCATCTTGTACCATGAAAGTGCCCTTGTACATGTAGAATTGACTCAAACTCATTCACTTTCCAGTGCCCAGAGATGGAGTGAAAATTATGATGAACTCACAATCACAGAATTATAGAGCTAGAAAAGACCCCGGTGAGAATATGGCCCAGCAACCACACGTTACAAACAAGGAAGGGATTAATACAAGGTCACTTAGCACAAGTAGCAGAGCTAAAACTCGACCCCAGGACTCCTGGCCCCTAGTCTAAGTCTCATTCTAATACACCGAACTTCTGACCTTCTTTCACTTTTAAGCAAATATTTAACAAAGTCTAACTGCTTTAAATTGCAGATGAATGTCATCTAACATAAAACTTCTAATATTAGTTCTTACTATGCAGTCACATAATACAGTCTCTGGTGCTTAGCACAATGTTTGGCACATAAGAGGCACTTACATTTATTAGCTGACTAATGGATCAGGAGGTCAGGGGAGTAAATGTATGTTTTTTAGGATTCTGGGGAAGGAAAAATTATTTCATTTTTGCTAGATTTTTAATGATAGAGGAGTTTAAACAAGTTCAAATCCAGTGAGTTTTTTCTTGGAAAAGAAAAAATTTCCATTCTAAAAACTGTTAAAGTTTGTAACATTGCGTTTTCTCTTTCTCTTCCAGGTCATGTATGGACTATTGGTTTTTGCTCTAGTACTGCGGTCTATTTATATTGTTACATGGTGAGTCTTACAACATCAACACTATATTCCTAGGAAGGCTATAGGGTAACAATTGCATATAATCTTGTATACAAGACTGCTTTTTAATAATTTTTCTTTTTTAAATCAATGATAAATATCATGAATTGTGCCTGAGGCCTACAATAGCACTAAGAAAGGCATTTGTTTGACAGATGTACCTGCTGTGTCCTTGCCCACCTACAACCTTAGAATATGGACTATGGAAACTCAAGGGACCTTAGAATATAGAGTGTGATATTTAGAAAAGGACCTTTCTTTTCCTAGATGAGGAAAGTCTCAGAGTAGACAATGACAGGCCCACAGCTAATGAGAGGTGGAGTTGGCTCAAACCTAGGTCTTCTAACTACAATTCCAATATCCTTTCAGAATTTTCTGGCTGCCTCCTTCACTCAGCTGCCAAAGTGAGATTTCTAGAGTGAGTGTCAGACCATGACACTCCTAGCTCCCAGTCACCTCGGGGGATCAAATAGGAAATCCTCCATTTGACATGTAAAGCCCTTCACAACCAGGCCTCTTCCTCCCCTTTAGTTGTCTTACACTATCCTACCTTCCAAATGACCCAGTGATGCTGGCTTCTTCACAGATGACACTCCATTTCAAGTCAAGTCAGCAAGCATTTGTTAAACATTTACTACGTTCAAGATACTGAGTCAAGTACTACAGACAAAGAGAAAGACTAAAACAGGTTCTGCTCTCAGGGAGCTCACATTCCACTGGAAAAGACACCAAGCAAACAACTATGGCCATGCAAGATATCCACAAAGCAAATTAGAGGTCATCTCAGAGGGAAGACACTAGCACTTACCTTTTCTCCCCCCTGCCCAGAAAGCTCTCCCTCTGATCTCTGCCTCTTGGTTTCCCTGGTTCCTTCAAGACTTAGCTTAAGGGACAGCGAGGTGGCTCAGTGGATTGAGAGCCAGGCCCAGAGATGGAAGGCCCTGGGATCAAATCTGGCCTCAGACACTTCCCAGCTGTGTGACCCTGGGCAAGTCACTTAATCCCCATTGCCTAGCCCTTACTATTCTTCTGCCTTGGAACCAATACTTAGTATCCATTCTAAGACAGAAGGTAAGAGTTTAAAAAAGAAAAAAAAGACTTAGCTCAAATCCTATCTTCTGCAAGAGACCTTTTCAAGTTCCCTACCCTCCCACACACAGACACCCACTTCTCCTGCCTTTCCTCTGAAAGTATTTCCAGTTCCCTTTTTCTGTCTTGTATGCATAAAGCTGTTGGTCTATTAACTTTCCCATTAGAATGTGAGCTTGACTTGAGAGCTTAGCACCATACAATGCACATAGTAGGCTCTTACTAAATGTTTGATAACTGAAGTATTGTAGTGCAATATAAAGAACTGTGCCTGGAGGCAGAAGGACCTGAGTCCAAATCCCATCTCTAGCATTAGCTGCACAACCCTAGGTACATAACATAACCCTCTGAGCCTCAGTTTCTTCATCTCTAAAACAAAGAGCTTGGACTTGGTTTAATGAGGTTTCTTCCAATTTGAAATCTATGAATCTCTTACCTCCCTGTGCATTAGCAAACCATCCTTATCAAAGTGCCACACAGTGCTTGCTCCTGGCTATCAACATGTGCCAACTATCCTTGCCTGAGACTACCAAAAAAAGATGTGTTGGAGAAAGGATTATACCTTTGCACCTGTGTTAGGTCTAACTAAAGCCAAAACTAATATGACAGGATCTCTGGGATGATTTTCATGGATTCAAAGAAATCCTAACAAATAAACATGTAGGCAGGACTCAAAATAAATTGTGTGCATATGCGTAATGACTGCCCCTGATAACACCAACCTCACCTACCTGGATGGTGCTAGGTTTTTAACAGTCCCAGTAAAGGAGATGGCCCCAGCCCTGCATGTCATTGTTCTTAGTGATGCTCAATATGGAGATTGCCAAGGTTTGGAAGAGAGGAGAAGAATTTTTAAGGAGCCAATGTTTGTTTTTGTATTCTGCATAAATCTTTTCAAATCCTAGAAAATCTGGAAAATTTTGGCATAGTAATTGTGTAAACTTGCTATGGATTTGCAGCTTGGTTTAATAGAAAGAGGTTGGAAAGAACTACCAACAGATAAGTGAAAGAGGATATTAACAAATCGTAAGAGCTGAAGGCTTATCTTCTCATCTCACATCACAGAAATGCCTCCCCCTCCATCCTCTCCTTCATCCCTGTCTTACACAAAGAGGTGACCCTTCTGCTTACCACGGCAAACCCCTCTACCTGCACAAGGGATCTCATTCCATCTTGTCTTTTCCAGCACATTATCCCCTCTCTTTTCCCTCCTCCTGCTTATCTTCAGTCTCTCCCTTTCTCCTAGGGCCTACAGACATGCTGGTGTCTGTCCTCCGATCCACAAAAACCCCTCGATTGATCCATCTATTGCTGATACCTAAGACCCTAGACCTCTTGTACCTTTTGTGATCCAACTCCTTGAGAAAGCCATCTACAGTTGGTGCTTCCACTTCCTTTCCTCCCAGGCTTCTTTACTTTCTGCAAGTTGAGCTTCTGGCATAACAAGGCTCTAGGTAGCTGGTGGCTAAGTGGATGGAGCACTTACTAAATGCTTGTTGACATGTCATGAAGAAGCATGGCTCCAAAGAAGACATGACACAGCACCTTCCCAACTCCTTTCCAGATGGAATGTGGCATATATTTTCATACCTTTTCCATGTATTGATTGGGTTTATAGATGTTTTCCTCCTTTTTTTCTTTAAAAATATTCTTTATTATATATGATATAAAAACAAAATATATCCATAAAAGATTTTTAATTTTTTTTCCAAAGGAAGAGCAGTGACTAAGAAATGAGATGATAGCTTCTCATTCTAATTCCACTCCTTTCTCAGTGTGACTCACAATAAAAGTAGTCCCCTTTCCTGGGCCTATCTCAGTTTTCTTCTCTATCAAATAATAACAATAGCTTCCATTTTGGGTTTACAATGGTAGGAATTCAAGGAATTACTACTCCCATTTTGCAGATGAAAAAGCAAGTGACCTGCCCAAGATCACATGTCTAAAGAGTGATAGAGTTAGAAAACAAGCCTAGATTTTCTGGCTCCCAGTACATTTGTCCATCTGCTCTAACCTGTTCACACTGGGGCTTGCACTGTGATCTTTAAGATCCTGCCCAGTATTTGAGTTGGTCTGATTTCCTAGACATTTTTCTCCCTAATTCTAAAGATATTGTTGGAACAACAAGGGAGGGGGATTGAAAACCCCTTCTTCCCCACCCCAGAGTTCAGAGTCCCAAACCTTGAGAAGGTGTTTTGTGCATCCCTGGGAACACTGATGTACAGAGGTCAGGACATTTACTAGAAATGATCAGGACTTGACACCAAACAGTCCTGAGAGGTGACCCTAGAACCTTCCCCTTCATAAAGTCATGAGCCATCAGAGAAATGAAATTATTATCAATGAGGGTGCCACATAGTGCAAGAGCAGGGTAAATTATGTAATACTGGTAAGATTAAATTTTTATCAGAGGAAAAACTATATAATTTAATGAATATTGTACCCCTTGAATTTTCTAGTCCTCAAACTTTACAAGCTTTGTGACCCTGGGCAAATCCCTTCTTGCTGACTGCCTCAGTTTCCTAATCTGTAAAATGGGATAATAGTAGCACCTACTTCCCAGGATCCTTGTGAGGATAAAATAACATATTTGTAAAAGCCCTTTGAAAACCTTAAAGGACTATATGAACAATAGCTATTATGCTAACTATTCTAACCTCTTAAAATTGCTAATTACTTTGTTTTCCATTGCTTTAAGTAAACAGCTGATTTCTGTCACTTTTTCATCTTACACCATTTAGGCAATACTTTTCTCAAATTTCAAACTTGTACTTTGATCTTGAAATAGCATTTTACTTTATGAAATCCAAGAGCTCATACACACACACATATTTATTCAACAAATATTTGAGTGCCTGCTGTGTGTGAGACCCTTATGTTAAGTTCTGTGTGGGATGTGAAGATGAAGGTAACTTATCTCATACTGTTTTCTCATTCTTCTATTCCCTGTTCTCATCCAGCTTTCTTTTTATATGTCTTGATTCAATATCTTCCATTATTCCTGGAATGGACTCTCCCTTCCACCTTTTTTTCTCCATCTGTTGAAACCCTTCCCTTCCTTTAGGGATGTGCCCCCTAGAAGCCAACTGCTTTCTAGTTTTTCCAGTAGTTCTTATCAAATAGGGAGTTCATTCCTAGATATTTATAGTTTCAGGTTTATTGAAAACTGATGTATTGAGATCCAATATTTTTTATTCTTTCTTATCTCATCTATTTCTGTGGTTTGACTGGTTCCAAATGATTTTGATGTTTGCTGCTTTATAATATAAGCGTGTTTTCCCTTTATTCCTACTTCTCCCTCTTCCCCATTATTTGCTTTGGTTTTCTTGATGTTTGATTCTTTCAAATGAACTCTGTTTTTCTTTCACCTATGTGGAGTATTTTTTTGGTAGTTTGATTAGGAAAGTATATCATTAAATCTGTGAATTAACTTTGCTAATAGTGTAGTGTTAATTATATTGGCATAACTTAACCATGAAAGCTCCAGCTATTTAAATTATTCTTTATTTCTTCTTTTTCTTTTTTTTTTAAACCCTTACCTTCCCTCTTGGAGTCAATACTGTGTATTGGCTCCAAGGCAAAAGAGTGGTAAGGGTAGGCAGTGGGGGTCAAGTGACTTGCCCAGGGTCACACAGCTAGGAAGTGTCTGAGGCCGGATTTGAACCTAGGACCTCCTGTCTCTAGGCCCAGTTCTCAATCCACTGAGCTACCCAGCTGCCCCCTCTTTATTTCTTTAAGGAGCATTTTGTAATTTTTAAATTATAATTATATTTTATTATAGGTATCTTTTAACCTCTATACAATATTCATTATTCTTTAGTAGTTTGACTCCCAAATATTTTATTCATTTTGTATGTTTTTTAATATATATTTTCATTTAATCTTCACAATAATCATGTGAGGTAAGAGTTTTATTATTCCAAAAGAGGAAATTGACACTTAGAAAGGTTAAAGTGATCCATTGGGTCACATAGCTAGTAATTTCCAAGTTGGATTTGAATTCTGGTCTTTCTTACTGTATTTTTAAAATTTTGTTACTTATTTTTAGCATTCTTTTCTTTTTAAATTTTGAGTTCCAGATTTTCTCCCTCCTTCCTATTCCCTCCCCTACTCACTGAGAAGGCAAGGAATATATCACCAATTATACATATGAAATCATGTAAAAAATATTCCATATTAGCCATGTTGCAAAAGAAAGAAAGAGGGGACAGCTGGGTGGCTCAGTGGATTGAGAGCCAGACCTAGAGATGGGAGGTCCTAGGTTCAAATCTGACCTCAGACACTTCCTAGCTGGGTGACCCTGGGCAAGTCACTTAACCCTCATTGCCTAGCCCTTACCGCTCTTCGAGAGAGAGAGAGAGAGAGAGAGAGAGAGAGAGAATTGTGCATCTCACTCAGAGTTAAACAGTTCTCTCGCTGGTAGTAGACAGCATTTTTTCATCAAGAGCCCTTTGAAACTGGCTTGAATCATTTTATTGATGAGAATAGCCAAGTCTTTCAGAGTTGATCATCATTATAGCATTGCTGGTACAGTGCACAATGATCTCCCAGTTCTTCTCATTTCACTTTGCACCAGTTCATATAGATCTTGCAATGTTTTTCTGAACATTGTCATTTCCAAAAGCCTAGTACTTCATCACAATCATATGCCACAATTTATTCAGCCATTCCCCATTTGGTGCAAATCCTCTTAATTTCTAATTCTTTGCTACTACAAAAAAAAAAAAAAAACTGCTATAAAAGTTTTTGTACACATGGGCCCTTATCCTTTTTCTTTGTCTTTGGGATACAGACCTAGAAGTAATGTTTCTGGGTAAAATGATATGCACAATTTTATAACCCTTGGGCCTACTTCCAAATTGTTCTCCAGAACTGATTGGACCAGTTCACTACTCCAACAACAGTTCAATAGTGTACCATTTTTTTCCCTGATCCCCTCCAGCATTTGTCATTTTTGATAGGTGTGAAGTGGTACCTCAGCATAGTTTTAAATTTGCATTTCTCTAATCTATAGTAATTTAGAACATTTTTTCATATAACTGTAGATGACTTTGATTTCTTCTTCTGAAAATTGCCTATTAATATTTCCTTTGAGAAGTGAACTTTTTATCAGAAAAACTTCCTGTAAAAATTTTTGACATTACTTAATTGTCCATAGTACCTTTTAGCTAATGTAGTTTCCCAGATGCTCTCTCTCTTATTTTTTTTTAGTTGGCCTGTTTTTGCTTTTGCTTTGTCTGAAATCATGATTACTACCCCTTCTTTTTTATTTCAGCTGAAGTATATTAGATTTTGCTCTCACCTTTTATTTTCACTTTGTGTATGTGTCTTTCTATTTCACATATGTCTCTTGTAAACAACATTATTGTTAGATTCTGGTTTCTAATTTCTTTTAAGGATGAGCTCATCCCATTCACATTCACAGTTATGATTACTTCATCCCATTTTCTTCTGTTTCTTCCTTATTCCCTCTTTTTATACTGTTCCTTCTCAAAAGTCTGTTTTATTATTCTAACTGCCTCCTTTATAATTCCCCTCTTTCTCTTATCCCTTTCCCCTCCTAATCCTTTATTCAGTAAATTACATTTTTATACACAGCTGAGTATTATGTTATTCCCTTCTTGTACCAATTGTGATGAGAGTAAGATTCAAGCATTGTCTTGTCCTCCCCCCCATTTTCCTTCCATTGTAAAAGTTCTTCCTTGTATACCTCTTTTATGTGAGAAAATTGTCCCCATTCTGCTTCTTCCATCCCTTCTCCCAGTACATTTTCTCCTTCCTTAATTTTTTTTGGAGATCATTCCAACATAATCACTTCATATCCATGCCTTCTGGATGAGCTCCTTTTTAACTGCTCTAACAACAATAAAAATTCTTAGGAGTTTACCATTTTCCAATAGAAAATGTAAACAGTTTAACTTTATTGAGCTCCTTATGATTACTCTTTCATATTTACGTTTTTATACTTCTCTTGAGTCTTCTGTTTGAATATCAGATTTTTTTATTTAGCTTTTTCATCAGAAATGCTTTAAAGTCCTCTATTTAATTAAATATCAAATTTTCCCCCTGAAGTATTGCACTCAATTTTGCTGGGTAGGTGATTTTAATGGTTGTAATCCTAGCTCTTTTGCCGTCTAGAATATCCTATTCCAAGGCCTCTACTACTTTACAGTGGAAGCTGCTAAATATTCTCTAACTATGACTCTGTGATATTTGAATTGTTTCTTTCTGGTTGCCTGAAATATTTTCTCTTTGACTTGGGAGCTATGGAATTTGGCTATAATACTTGCTGGGAGTTTTCATTTGGGAATTTCTTTCAGGAAGTGATCAGTAGATTCTTTCAGTTTCTATTTTACTCTCAATTGCTACAATTTAAGGGCAATTTTCCTTGATAATTTCTTGAACTATGATGTCTAGGCTTTTTTTTAATTATTATTATGGCTTCTGGTCATCAATCATTCTTTTTTTTTTTTTTAAACCCTTGTAGTTCGGTGTATTGTCTCATAGGTGGAAGAGTGGTAAGGGTGGGCAATGGGGGTCAAGTGACTTGCCCAGGGTCACACAGCTGGGAAGTGGCTGAGGCTGGGTTTGAACCTAGGACCTCCTGTCTCTAGGCCTGACTCTCACTCCACTGAGCTACCCAGCTGCCCCCATCAATCATTCTTAAATTATCTCCCCTTGATCTATTTTCCAAGTCAGTTGTTTTTCCAATGAGATGTTTCACATTTTTTCTATTTTTTTTTTCATTCTTTTGATTATTTTTTTTTGTTTCTTGAAGTCTCATGTAGCACTTCCACTTTCCCATTTCTCTTTTTAAATAATTATTTTTTTCTACTGAATTTTTATACCTCCTTTTCTATTTGGTCAGTGCTACTTTTTAAGGAGTTCTTATCTTTAATGAATTTTTGAACATCTTTCCTATTTGGACAATTCTGCATTTTAAGGCCTTCTCTTTGGTGGATTTTTGTGCCTCTTTTGCCATTTGGCCTCTTTTTTTTTTTTTAAGATTTTTTTTCCATATTTTTTGGTGCCCCCCAACCTGTTAATTCTCTTTTTCATAATTTTCTTATATAAAACTCTCATTTCTTTTCCCAATTCTTCCTCTACCCCTCATCATTTTCTTTAATTCTTGCAGAAATTTTTGTTGGGCTTGAGTCCAACTAGCATTTTTCTTTGAGGCTTTTTTGGTAACTTTTCTCATTATTGTCTTCTTCTGAGTTCATGCCTTGATCTTCCCTTCTACCACAGTAGTTTATTATGGTCAGATTCTTGTTGTTGTTATTTACTCATCTTCTAGCCTATTTTTTGTCTTTGAACTTTATGTTACAGTTGGGCTCTGCTCTCCTTGGCATGAGGAGGCACTGTCCCAAGCTTCAGGCTTTTTTGTGCTTCTGTTTTCAGAGCTAGTTCTGGGCCTGACGGTGGGGGAGTGAGGGGTAGGGGTGTAGTAGGGTCTGCAAGTTGATGCTTCCAAGGTGATATAATCCTGGGAGAGGTGTGGCCACTGCCCTCCTGGTGTGGGCTAGGGTCTTTACCAGGGAAGGGCCCCTGGTCCTGCTGCTGCATGCATTCGCACTTCTGTTTGCCTTAGAACTGAGGCCAGGGCCCTTGCTTCCTTGTGACTGACCACCAGTATTCCTTTCCATCCTAGAGCTGTGATCCAGAGTTACATACAAGCAATAGAGTTGCCAGTCAGCACCAGTTATACCCAGTGCCATCGAGGGTCCCCTATAATCTCTTTCTGTGTGGTTTTACACCCTCACTGTCTCTGGGCTAATGGCTCTCAAAGCTACTGGGATTATTGCCACAACAATGTGTATGGGCTCAGGACCGACCTCTGCCTGACTTCTCTCACCTTGCTCATGTTAAAGATTCCTCCTACCTACCTCTTAAGTTTTCTTAAGCTAGAAAAATGTCTCATCCCAACTTTTTGTTGGGTTTGCTACTCCAAAATTTGAATTGAGATGTTATTTTAAAGTTATTTGAAGAGGGATATCAAGAGATACTCATGTGGCTTCCCCTAATCTGCCATCTTGGCTTCACCTTCTTTTGTAGTTATTTTGAATGAGACTTCCCTTTCTCTCGCCTTCTGACTTCTGATACCTTCTAGAAAAGCTATTGATTTTTATAGCTTTATGTTATCCTCTGCAACTTTGCTGAGGCTATTAATAGCTATGATTTTTGAGCAATAGATTTGACTAAATTAGATTTTTGTTCTTCCTCCTCTCCACAGGGTATATCCATGGCTTAGAGGACTGGGTTATACATCCTTAGGCATATTTTTAATGGGATTTTTCCTTTGGAATGTAGACAACATCTTTTGTGAATCACTGAGGTAAGAGAAAAACAAAGTTAACTACATTTTTTTTCTGCAGCACTGAAAATATAAAGTGATAAGTAATTTTAAATATAGCATTATGTTATCTTCTGCCTCACAGAGTTGGTTTAAGGAAAGTATTTTGGAAGCCTCAAAGCACTGATCATCATGCAATATATAGACATTTTTGACACACATTTCTCACATTTTGTAATATTATTTAAAAGTTTTATTCTAAATCCATTTGAAAATATAGTAAAAGCATTAGTGGTTTTAATGATAGAAAAACAGATTCAAGCTAAGGAATACAAAGATATCTGAGGGAATATAAAGCTATATTCCCATGATTTCTTAGGAATATCCTGAAAAAGTTACTTTACTTTGTCTTCTATTGAATGAGTTTAATAATGCATTTCTCAGCCAAGAGATGGCTTTGAATGGGGCATGAGCAAATAACATGTCAGAAGTCCTGAATATTTATGCAAATAACTTATAACAACCGTAAAGAATTACATTCTTGGGTATGCATGAAAAACACATGGTTGGTAGTCCCCAAGACTGTGTCATCAGGTGCTATAATATATTTTTGAGATTATACAAAAATTGGTTTATTATATTTTTCCTCCTAACAGGAGCTTTCGAACAAAGATGCCACCTTTTGTGGGTGTTTTTACACAGCTACATGCTTGGTGGCACATTCTTACTGGCCTTGGCTCTTATCTTCACATCCTTTTCAGGTATGAAATAGGCATTATTTGGGAAGGAGAGGGAGAGAACATAGCCAGTGTAGTATAGTTGTATGTGTGTATATACATGTTCCATATTATATTATATACCCCTTGAGAGCCCAGTATGTATGGGACAGAGTTTTGGATCTCTAACCACATACAACACTTAGGGAATAGATGCTTAGTATGGATTGATTGAATTGAATCGCCTGGGAGGAACTGGTTTTCAGCTTTCTTTTAACACCCTTCTGTGAATCAGCAAATCATATTATTCCTCAAATATATAAGAAGACCCTAAGAAGTGGGAAAAGGTTAGTAGTTGCAGAATGGGGACTGGCTTTAAAGTCTGAACCTACATGGAATGGCAAACCTGGGTTGGGACACTCTTAATACCATTTGGGAGGGAATTGAATGACTTAAGAGAAGAACGGCTAAAACTGAAAGGGAAAAAGGAAGTGCTTCATCTGCTCCACAGTTTTCCTTAAAATCAGTGCTGTGCAAAGAAACCCACTTATAGGACTTTACTTAATATTCTAGAATCCTGTTGATTCAATAGCTCTGTACTCCGTTATCTTTCCCTCCAAATCCTCTCCTCTCTGAAACTTCCTTTCTACTGTAGGAGACCACTATCCCTTCTAGTCACTCAGGTTCACAACTCATTTGCTGAAACATGTCTGGCCAGGTTACCCCCTGCCCTACTCAGTAAACTCCAGTGGTTCCCTGTTATCCCCAAGATCAAATATAGTTTTGGGTTGAAATGTAAAGCTTTTCACAACCTGGTCTCTGATTTCTAGTCTTACCTTCTACGCCCCTCCACACATTCTACTCTCCAGCCAAAATAGTCCTCTTGTTGTTCCTCACAGTCTCCTATCTCCACACCTTCGTACTGGGTATCCTCTGTATCTGAAAGGCTTTCCCTCCACACTGCTGCTTCTTGGAATTCCAGGCTTCCTTCAAGACTCCTCTCAAATTCCACCTTCTATGCAGGTCCTTTCAGACTGCCCATCTGCTAGGGCCTTCCCCTATGAGGCTAACTTTCATCTCTCCTCTATGTGTCTGACTGTGCCTATTAATTTAATTATGGTTTTCCCCAATTTGAATGTAGACCCCTTGAGGGCAAGGACAGTTTTAGCCTTTCTTTTTATCCCTGGGGCTTGGCATGGGGCCTCTTTAGAATGGGGTAGCAAGACTTGTGCTTCCTACCTCATGGAATTTTTGGAAAAAGCTTTAAAAACACTGTGCCAATATGAATGATTTTATTAATTATTAACACAAAAAAATGTATCTTTGGGAATGTTTTTCCCCTGGCTATCTCAAAAGTTCTAGTTAATCCTAAAATCTTTACTGATTAAAATATTCTAACTCTTATTACTTTTACTCCAATTTAGATTCTTTTTTTAGCCACCTTTCCCTTGGATCCTTAGGGAAAAAATAGCCTCAATAGCCCCAGTATGCTTGATGGAACAGGGTGTTCTAGTAAACAGCTCCTATTAAAAACGGTAGTTTCTTTCAGTTTCCTCCTCTGAGCAGCCCATGTTTCAATAACAAGGCTCTCTTGCCTGCCAAAAGTCAATTAGTACTGACACATACTCCCCACGTGGGGCCCAGCTTTCCAGGAGAACATAATGGAGGAAACATTTGAAATCAGTTTATCAACAACCTTATTTTGGGTAGCCGCAGATACCTTTTCTGCGTTGGGGACTTTCTGGTTAAAATAGCAACAGCCTCACATGCGGTCTCTCATCCTTGGCTCTCTTAAGCCCCATATCTGGAGGGCTTTCTCTTTCACCCTCTCTCTCACTTCACTTTTCCCATCCTCTGTGTCTACATGGACTAGCCTTGGCTCTTCCCTTTGAAATGGGATCTGCTTAACTCAGAATTGAAAAGTAAACTATGGATATTTTCATCCCTAACCCTTCTTGTACTACATTTCCTCCATGGTTATTTCTTATTGATGCTTTTGTTTTTACATCACAATATTTTCAAGATATGCCTTTCTTCACACCTCCAGAGAGCCTCCTCTTATTGCAAAGAAAAAATTTATCAAGAAGATACAACAGATGTGATCCTTGTGACAACATAAGCAGCCTTCCATACCCAGAGTCCTTCCTTCTCCATTTCTTGGTTGATAGTAACCACTTCCTGACTCTTTTTCAAAAACTGACCAGCATGTCCAGGAGGCCTCCAAACTGACACCCCTAAAGCCCTCCTTGTCTGTCTAGATCATCTCTCCATGGTTTACTTTACATGGGTACCTCATTACCTTTTCTGTCCTCAGCTTCCTCCTCCATAATGTGGCAGGACTATGCTTTAGGAACACCAAGATCCTTTCCTGCTCTCAGGTTCTGTAGCCTAAGGCTGCTTTCAGCTCTCTTGGTCTCTAATCTAACACACCTCCTCCAGCTCTAGAGAGAAACATTCCCCTCCCTGGTGGGGTCAGCACCACTCCCTTCTCAGACACTGGAGTGGCAGCACTGCTTCCTCTTCTAAACCTGGTAACCTGAAGGATTTGAGGAAATAAAGTCTCTGTCTTAGGACTGGGGAGACCCTTCTCTTCCACAAACTGACTGCTATCATTACACAATCAGGAATACTGATTCCACAAGCCTGATTGTTAATGGATCTTGACTCAGAGGCAGCCCTGGGCAGTGAAAAGACTAGCATCACAATTCTGCTTACTACTTTGTGGCCTTGGGAATGTTTTTCACCCTCTGGGCCTTGGGGGTCTTTATCTATAAAAGAAGGCAGTTGGGCAAATATCTAATGTTGCTTCTATCCCTTAATTTTGATGTATTGTGAGGCTGTGACTCTGGACTTGGACCCAGGCTTTCTGATTCCAGAGTTAGCATTCCTGTCCCCTTATACAGAGAGAAGAGAAAAGGCTGAGTGTTTCCCTCTGAATGTTAATTTCTCATTCAGATCAATACAGAAAGAACATGGAAAGACTGATAAAGGAGATGTTTTGTTAATCTCCTCCCAGGCTACCCTGATTCCTGTCATGTGTTTATCATGGCCTGACTTCCATTTCAGTTTAGCAAGCACATATTAGGCACCTAATGGGCACAAGGCCCTGTTCTTGAGGAGGAATCTACAAAGAATATTAATACCCACCTCAATAATGGAAACACCATAACACATGATAGGTGGCTCAGAGAGAGAGGTATAGAGGGTGTTGCTACATGAAATCCGATTTCTGTATCTGTTTCCAAGGTGGGGAGAGAGCTCTTCTTCCTCACCACTTCTCAAAGATGACACCAGAGGCATCAGTGACAACTAGAGTGAAAAGCCCTCTTTGAGGGCACAGACTGGATTATTTGATCTCTGTTCAGTCCCAGAGCACCTTAGCTTGATGGCTTTGCTGTAGAATCTCTTCAAAACAACCCTAAGAGGTAGAGCTTGACAACTTTTTGACAATTATACTTTTAATTCATAGGGGAAATACCCTCCAAAATGGCTTAGCTATTCTAATCTGAATTTGGTGTTCTGGTAAACTCCTACTAGGCAGCAGGCATTGAAGTCCACTGCTTTGAGCAGCCCACACACATAGCCTGGAATCAAAGAGGGTTTTCTGCAATAAGACAACTAGCTACTGCTAATTATGATCCCACACATGGCCAGCTTTCAAAAGGAGTATAGTGGGATGTGAGGGAACATGGGGAGAAGGTCTTGAAATCATTTTCAGAAAGACCTGGAATTATCATCCTGTTTTACAGACACACAGAGTGGTAAAATGCTTTCTTTGTCCATAGTCATGTTGCTTTGGGTCCATATCTGGTCTAGAACCCAGGTCTCCTAACTCCAATTCCAGCGAACAACCATGACTTTGAGAGTTTGGATGACCTTCCTCATCTTCTCCATCAAACCTCACATAGTAATTTATTCCATTAAATTCACTTTAATTCATTCAGCATCTACTAAAGGCCTGCCACCTTCTGGTGATGCCAAAATGAACATGAAAATAGTCCCTACACTCGAGGACATTATATTCTTCTCGGGAAAACAGCCAGCCTGCTGCATGTACACAGAGAAATCAAAACCAAAATATATACAAAGTCACGTCTGTGGAGGAGAATATAATCAAATGGGGAATCAAGGAGAACCCTTGAGAAGGAGATAGCATAAGCCTCAAATAGAAACAGCAATTCCAAGAGAAAAAAATGAAAAAGAAGAGCATGGCCAGCACAGAGGGCAGCCTGGCCAAAGGCCTAGAGGCAGAAATGGAATGGCATGTATGCAGAACAGACTGTGTGCTATATGCCAAGCCCTGTGCTTGACAATGGAGATGTTAATGACAGGATTTGTATTTAGCCTAGAAGCAAAAGCAAATTACTGGAGGTTTTAGAGCACAGAGGACTACAGTACTTGATTACTTTACCTTCGTAATGTAATTAAGTTACTTAACCCTATTTGCCTCAGTTTCCTCATCTTTAAAATGATCTGGAAGGGCTCAATGGTGTAAGAAAATATATGGCAACCATGTTGAGTTGAGAGTGATGGACAGTTACCTGCTTAGAATGCAGAATGGACTGAGCTTGGCATGAGCCTGGCATAAGCCAAGGCAGTTAGGCTTGGGTATAAAAGGAACAAATCTAAAACCATCTTGGTCTCAGTTTGAAGATATTTGGGTGAGAATGGATAGGTTTTAGGCATAGCATATACTCTCTTTACTCAGCAACCAGCTTTAGCTATCAGACTAATACAACTGTGTTCCATCAATCTCTGTTCCCTGATTTATAATCACCAAGAAGATCAGCTAAGATAACTATTATTCAGCAGGGTCAAACCTTGACTCAGGGCTGTCAGCCAACCAAGATCCTTGATCAACAGTATTCAAGTGAAGCTTCAACAACAAATTATGCATCTAGATTTATTTAAGATTCCCAATTCCCATTTTCCATCAATTACCCAGTTCTCTTTCCCTAACTCATCAACTATTAAATGCATCTTATAAGAAATCACTTGCCTCAGAGTTCTCAAAGATCTAGAGAAACTTTAGTTGACTGTGTCCTGTGACAACTTAGGAAAGGGGTTTACTTCAATCAACTTCTTGAGATCAAATCCGCAGTCAGAACAGGTCAAATAATTAATGAATTAGTCTTTATAGATCAAATAATCAGATCTATAGTGAAGCGAGGTAAGGGATATAGCCACCAACATCAAACTTACAGGGCTTCAGTTGGACAAGGGGTTAGCTGTGTTCTACTATCAGCTGATTCCTAGTTCAGGCTGCTAGTCCTGGGTTACTGTTAACCATCTTGGGATTGGAGTAAGCAGATTCTATATATTCTCCTTTTAACATCAGCTACATTGGGTTTGACCTTTTGGGTTCACTACCATATCTAGGTGTCCCATTAGGACTCAACACTCCCAATTAATCCATTCCCTAGATTGTTTATAACAATAGGTAAAGAGCCGGGCCTGGAGAGGAGAGGGCCTGGTTCAAATCTGGCCTCAGGTGTTTCTTACCCGTGTGACCCCGGGAAAGACACTTAAACACTGTTTGCCTCACTTTCTTCCTCTTTAAAATTATATGGAGGAGGAGATGGCAAAATGTTCCAGTGTCTTTTCTAAGAAAACCCTAAATGGGGTCATGAAGAATGGGACACAACTGAACAATAACAAAATGTAATCTTATAATATTATACGTTACATTTATCTGCATCTATTTTTCATTCTCTGGGTTGATTCTGTCAAAGGCACCACCATCCATCTTCCCAGGCACTCACATTTACAACTTCACAATTCTCCTTGATTTCTTACATTCCCATACTTCCCATGTACACTCAGTTACCAAGTCTTATTGATTCTACTCCCTCATCTCTCACCTCCATCCCCTTCTCTCTAGTCACCCAATCACTGCAGGGGCTATTACAGTCGCCTCCTAATTAGCATCCCCTGCCACAGGTTTCCCGTGCCACCCGTGCTCCACACAGCTGTCCAGCTGATCTCTCTGGAGCATAGATGTGACTGTCCCACTCAGTAAGCTCCCTGTGGCCTCTCCCTCTGCAAAGTCCTTTCTGCCCTGATTGCCTTCCCTCAGGGCATGCTGGGGCCCAATCAGTGGGCTTTCTTATAGTTCTTCATGCACAACATACACTCTCTCACCTCCATGCCTATGCATAAGCAGTCATCCTTCCACCTAGAATAGAATGCTTTCTTGCCTCTGCCACCTTCAGACACAGGCTTGGCCTGATCCTCGCTTCCTCCCCCACTGCTAATGCCTTCCCATGTCTTCTCCCAGCCCAAAACTCACTTTGAGTTTATTTAGCAGGTACCTGTCTGTACACATTGGAGAATAGTTGTCAAAAAATAGGTAACAACTCATTAGAAAGGAAAACTGCCTAACAATTAGAGCTGTCTGAAAGTGGAAAGGGTCCTGCCCATGAGCTTCCTCTCCCAGGAGACCAAAGGATTATTTGGTAGGACTGCTGCAGAGGGGCCCCACTCAGCTGTGGGTTGGATTAGGTTGTAAGATCTAAAAGGGATCTCTGCTCCAAACCCCCAGAGAGGGGAAGGGGTTTGCCCAAAATCCCACAGGAAGTAAGTAGCAGCACTAACCTCTGGGGTCTCTTCCACTTGGAGATCTTCTTTCATTCTAACTGAAATGCCCTTTTCTTTCTTTCAGCTTGTACACAAGGACACTTTATCTGAGGTACAGACCAAAGGTGAAGGTAAGCCCATAGTCTGTGTGCATTTGAATACAAAAATTCCCTGTGGCTTTGGGTCCAAAACTAGGAATATGAGCTTCATGAGACAGTGTGACCACTTCCAGACCCATCATTGCTGTTGAGCTTCATCGGAGAGTCCCCTGATGTTCTAGACTAGGATGTTCTAACTCGCCCCTTTCTAGGAGCTATATTGAAAAACTATTTTCTTCTTTCTCTCTCCCTAAACTCTTACCAAATAGTTTCTCCTCGGGATATGGCCCACGATCCTGGTCGAGCCACCGAAGAAGCACATATGAGAAGAGGTCCCACGAAGAAAGCACAACCACCCACTGCCGGCCTGGTTGCCTTGGGGAGATAGTCCCCTGACTTTTCAAGCTTCCGTATTAAACATTGGAACATTGGACCAGCCCCTGTGGTGCAAGGATGAATGTCTGACCAATACCACCAGGCCAGAAACAAGAGTGAGAAGCGGGCGCACGGCTCTTAGTGTGTCATTTTCTCCCTCACGCTGTCTAAAAGGACACCAATATGATTTTCATGTATATATTGAAGGGCTGCAGAAATTGGGCTTCTTTAATGAGCTGGTCATAGGTCACTGTCCAGTGGTCACTAGACAGCTACTTTTTCCCCCTTTGATTTGGCCTGAATCTCTAATATGTAACTTTTCCCTGTGATTTTAAATGAATATGCAATTGAATAATGGAAATTGCTGGCTAGAGTGGAGCCCGCCTAAGTATCTCCCTGGATGCTTAGTAGTGAACTTACTGTCTAAGTACATCCCCCCTTCATTCAGACACTTGTAGAAGGAACCAAGGTGAGAGGGTCCGACGGAGGTTATTTCTGCTCTCCCCGGGAGCCACACATCACCTCGGCCCCTGCGCCCCGTTGTACAAGCACTTTCCACACAGCACTGGCCCGTCCTGGATCACAGACTCCCCAGAGCACTAAGTATGTCACGGCCAGGACCCTCCATGACCTGGCTTCACCCTTTGTCGTGTCATTTTGGCCAAGGGCCCAAGTCACCAATCAGTCATTAACATTCCTCCCTCTAGTGCTTCCCCCAAGTGAGTTACCTCCCAGCGCCCTTGGAAGTGATTGCACCTCGGCTTCTGTTTTCAGGGGACCAGTTCCTAGTCCTGGGAAGATACTCTAATACCCTCTAAGGAGGCTGTGCCAAACAAGCCCAGTAAATCAGGGTTGGAGCTGGATAGTTGGGCTGTGATTTGTTTTTCTTCCTTAGACTCATTAAAGGTGATGTTTCTAACATGTGTCCACACGGCTGCATCCAGCTCCTTCAGATCTCTGTAGCCCCTCTCTACGTTTGTGTCCAGCTTTTTGTCCTGTGTTTCAGGAAATATCGGTGACTCTTCAAAGAACTCAGTCATTGCAAATTCTCTAAGAGGCCTAAGACCCGCAGTGAGCTTTGCATCAGAAGCCTATGGGGTGGGAAATACCTCCGTGGCTCTGCCCCTCTCTGCCTCCGAGGGAAACTGGCCTGAGCTTGAGAAGAGCCTTGGGAGGCTCCAAATTCCCCAGGAACTGAGATGCGGGCCAGGGCTCTGTCATCAGGCAGCTCCTTCTGGGGGGGAGGTGGGGGTGTGTGGCACCCAGTCAGCGTGAGGCTCTGTGGCCCAGTACCTTGTCTCAAGGAGGGTCAGCGAGTACATGTGCACATGCTTGCTCCCCGATGGCGTTCCCTTTGTTAGCGCAGGCCGGTGCGCCCGAGGGGGCCTGCTCTGCCCCTCTTATGCAACCCACTTGGGAAAGACCACGACCATTTTAGTGTTCAATAAGTGACCTTAACACAGATTTAAAATAAGCCTGTTTCAGGGGGGATTCATTTTAAATGTTTTATTTGGGTGGCATTTTGTTGCTTTTTAAATTTTACTCTGCCCATTTTCATTCGCCCCAGTAGCCTGCGTTTCTGCCCTTCAGCCCCTTGGGGTAGCTTCCCTTCTTTTGGCCCAGGTCCAGGCCACTGGCCGGCCTGAGCTCAGACCTATGTCTGCTTCTTGTTCCTTTTCCTTCTTATCAAAGGTTGGATGTGAGAGGAAAGCTTGGCTCTGGTTCTCTGTGCCTTAGGCGGACACTGAAGTGTTCCAAAGACCCCAAGTCACTTCTCCACCTCCCGCGTCCTGTCTTCAGCTAGGCAAATGGTTCACTCTTATGGATCTTTTCTTGGAGAGATCTTTGGACTGAGAGTCAAAAAACCCAGATCTGCCCATCCCGTATTCCCTTGGCCAGACCACATCGCCTCTCTGAACCTCAGTATTCCTCTCTGTTGAATGGGATGATGATTGTACTCCAAACCTCTCAGGGCTGTTATGAGGAAAACATTCTGCAAGCAGTAGAGCACCGTATAGATGTGAGCTACTAACGCCACGATGTGCAGTGCTAGAGGTAGTCTCCAAGGAGCAGAATGAGCTCCTTCCTAAACGTGCCAGGGACACGGCCTACGAGAAGGCCGGCACTTCACTCTCCTTTCCGTGGTACGTAGCAGGCTATAGCGTGTCATCCTGCAAGTCTGAAACGGTCATTGAAGACCGTGACCCGCCACCAGCTATCCAAATCTCTCTCTTCCTTCAAGGTAGAACTCAGATGCTGCCTCTTTCAGGAAGCTTTCCCTGAATCCTTCCTCCTAAAGTGATCTCATGCTCTTTAGATTTTCACAGAGGGCCAGCTGGGTGGCTCAGTGGATGGAGAGCCAGGCCTAGAGACAGAGGTCCTGGGTTCAGATCCAGCCTCAGACACTTCCTGGCTCTGTGACCCTTGTGGCTCTTCTCTGCCTTGGAGCCAATACCCAGTAGTGATAAGGGTTTAAAAACGTTCCCAGAGTCAGCTGAATACTATCTAATATCATGTTTGTATTACATCTGTTGGGCCAGAAGCTCCCTGACAGCAAGAACTGGCTTGTCCTTCCTATTTGTAGCCCTCATGCAATGATGGCAAACTGTTTAGAGACCAAGTGCCCAAACTGCACCCTCCCTCCACATGGGAGCCGCCCCCTCACCCCACCCAGGGGAGAGAGGAAACGCTCCCATTGGCTGCTAGACAGAGGGACAGAGCATGGGAGAAATCCGGCACGTGTGCCGTAGGCTCACCAACATGGCCCTAGTGCATAGCAGAGAGAGTGCTTGACTGACTATGGAAGCATAGGCTAAAAAGTTTTAATTGAACAAATAAAATAAGCAAAAACATTTCCCCTTTTTCTACAGATAAGGAAACTGAGGCTCAAAGTGGCATTGCCCAATGTTGCCATTAGAAGTGATCCAAATGCCAGCACTTTTTAGTTAAGGTTTGATGTAAGATTGAAATGAGGGGACTCAGAGGTCATTGAACAATTAACACTAGAAGTACTGGAATTTAAGACTACTTCAAAGAGGGGCAGCTAGGGAGCACAGTAAATAGAACACCAGGCCTGGAGTCAGGAAGACTCGAGTTCAAATCCAGCTTCCTAGCTGTGTGACCCTGGGCAAGTCACTTAATTCCAGTTAACTAGCCCTTACCACTCTTGACGTAAAATGAATATTAAGACTTCTGAAGGTCTTTAAAAAAAAAAAAACAACTTCAAAGTACCAAGGTGTGTCAATTGATGCAGGATGAGGTTTTGTTATCTTTTTCATCTTTAAGGCAAAGGAAATAGACATAGGCAGAAAAGTTTTATTTCTAAGTAAAATTATAGTAAAATTTTTGCATCCATTAATTGATGCACCTGGACCTCCTAGTGTTAAGAAAAGGTTTGTTTTTCCCTGACACAGAGATATGCAACAAGGAGACAGTGACACTTTGCTGGATGGGCCCCTCATCACCACATGGAAATGCACCTGTCCATCAGGGCAGGCTGTGGTGAAAGACATGCGAACTCTTAGTCTTCAGAAACCCATCGAGGCGGGGGGGCCTCCACTGCCCACGACTGAGACTTTTTTATGTCTTTAGGTGATCCAGCAATGCAAGGGAAACTGGGACAAATCAGAGCTCAGAGGCAACGTAGTCTCCTTTTATTTTCTGTTTAAGGAAAGAAGAAAGAGACCTAAGCCTACCCTACGATGGGGATGGGCATCAAAGAGGAGAAAAGAAGATTTGTTAGGGAAATGCAAGTAACTATTAGTCCACTCTCTCCTAGCTAGTTAAAAGACAGAACCAGCATTCAACCTGTCTTCTGACCGAGATCTTACCTTTAAGAATTGTTTATAGATAGCATAAATGATGCCATTTGTTCGTTCCAGAAGTACACAGAAGCTTATCACCTCTGATCCCATGTGGTAAGTAGAACAGTGTTGTCAGGGGCCTTAGTAGAGTTATTTCTGTATTCTCTCTCATAAAAATGAATCCCTAAATGTCAGAAGATTGTGCATGTTATAGGACCTAGGATTCTTGGGAAGAAAGGAAGGTTTAAAGCTCATAACTATAGGAAGTTTATGCATTGTTGTTTTCCACACCAATGTGTGCCTTTGGCACAATTGTTCTTTATAGCACTCAAGTCCTGTGTCTCCACCAATGTTTCACTGTGTCTTGGAAATGACCCCAAGTTCTCCAAAGATTCTGACAGGTCAAGCCAAACTAGAAAAGCTTCCAGGAGAGAGCTAGAGACAGTTGAGTGTGTGTCATCTGGATCTCCATCTACCCAGGAGTGAGGAAGGGCTCCTCATCAGGGGCTGACCACCATGGGACAGATTTGGAATGAGGGTAAAAAGCCTTCTTCCAGGGTCACACCTTGATGCAGGGGGGGCCCTGGCTCAGAAACTAGGCCAGGAGAATAAAAGGTCTGGCCATTTCAACCAAAGCCACAATGACTTGGAGCACAGGCTTGCCAATCAACCCTGTGTCTGGTTGGCACCAGAAGACTGGCTACCAGGTGGAGAGTTTTTCAGTCATTGTACCGTAGTTCCTAAATATCATTGACTAAGGCCCAGAGAAGTCATGTCAGCTTTGATGGAAGGAGCACCTACCCACTTTGCTGAAGCCCTGGATCTTCTGTGACTATGCAAGGAGCTGTGGTTTTTACCAGCACGGTAGACTTACGGTGTGGCAATTCCTTCCACCAATGCAGACCTGAACCTGTCTGATTTAATAGGATCATAGGATAAGTCCTAGGAAGTTACCTGGGGCACATAGAGTTTAGATGGCTTACCTAGAGTCACCTGAATAAGTAGTGTCAGAGAATGGAATCGAACCCAAGGCTTCCTGCCTACCTCCAAGATCAGCACCCTCTCCACTACACCATACTACCTCTACTATGTGCTTCTGTATTTCAGCCACTTTAAATTATCTTTTTGTAGATGTGAGTGGAACGTGCAGAAGGGTGGCATAGCGTGTGTGTTTTTTAACTTTCTGTGTTTCCTGTGGCAATTGTTTATATATCTCATAGAGCCTCAGTATTTACAAAACCCATTTCCTGTTGAGTAAAATATCTTTGTAGTCCACATGCTAAGTGGCCCATTGGAAATGACTCCCATCCACAGACGGAGAGCCCAGCTACACATTTTACCATGGAAACTGAGAAACCATCGTAGACGTGCAAAAGGCTATTTTCTAGACTTGAAATTATTTCTGTATCATCATTGGGCTCTTTGGTTATGGATAATGTGGAGGGTCCCTTTCAAATGGAGAATAGTGATGGGAACTTTGTGGAACAAAATAATCTGTGCTTTTGCCAGATACTGCCTCCCACCAGCAAAAATGTATTGTATCACTTGAATATTCCAATAATGTTTGACCATGAAGCCCAGGGGTCATCCAGGAGCTATCAAAAGTTTGATTTTCATGACAATACTACAGAGAGAGAAAGCAAAGCCCCTTCTTCCTTGCATCAGTGCCACCTCCCTCACTCCATGCTCCACACCATGTACGAGACTCAGAACACACATTTTAATGCTCTTTAACATTCAGAAGTTATTCAGTGTCCTTAACTGATGTCTAACATATTCACTAATTGGAGGGTTTTTTCAGGAGATCTTCATTTCTGACCTGACAATATTAGCTTCATTTTTATAATATTTTTAACTCATCACAGCCCCATGGTCGAGTAGTGCCTATTCCTCAGGATGGATTTATTGCCCTGGGGGTACTTCCTCTAGCAGCAAAGATTAGATGATTACTAGGCCACCCATGCTTTCTCATTCTGTGCAGCTCTTACCCTTAGTCTTCCATGAATCCATCCATCATATCAAGATCTTTCCTTGAGATCTCTTGACATTAATACCCCTGGAGTACATGGACTCCCCACAGATTATTTTTTTTTTTTTGTATGTGACTGGTTCAACTCTTTTTTTTCCCATCCTATGTTTCTAATAGTTTTTTTTTTTTTAATCCTCACTTTTCATCTTGGAATCAATGCTGTGTGTTGGTTCCAAGGCAGAAGAGCAGGAAGGGCTGGGCAATGGAGGTTAAGTGACTTTCTCAGGGTCACACAGCTAGAAAGTATCTGAGACCAGATTTGAACCCAGGACCCTCCCATCTCTAGTCCTGGATCTCAATCCACTAAGCTACTTGGCTACCCTTCTGATGACGTTCTTGATGCCATTTTTTCTGCACAGATCTGCATTAGTGTCTTACCTACCATATTCCTCTACATTGCCCCCTGGGGTTTGAATGTGCATCTCTGTTTTATAGTTTTGAGAGAATCTGAGTTCAAAGGTGACTTGATTTGCCGTGCCACACAGTAAGCTTCAAATCTGGGACTTGAACCAAGATGTTACCTGCAAAAACTTGGTATTCACACTATTCATCACTGCCTCTCAGAGTGAAAAGACTAGTTCCCAATAAAATAAATGATAATAGCTCAATCTACAAAGTGCTTTCTAGTTTACAAAAGTACTTTTCTCACCACAACAACTCTGAAGTAGTCAGCACAGAGGGTATTATCCCCATTCCCTAAATAAAGAAAATGAGCCTTGGTGAGGCCCAAGGAAACATGCCCAGGGTTATACAGCTACGAATAGGCAGAGACAAGCTCAAACCAGGACTTCTGACACTGAATTCAGGGCTTGTTAACTACATTATGCTGCCAATCTGAACTTAATAGTACTAATCATCTCCATGACCACACGCCCTTGCGTCACAGATGATGCTCTCAGTCAGTTCCTCTTTTCTTTTAAACCCTCACCTTCCCTTTTAGAATCAATCCTGTGTATTGGTTCCAAAGCAGCAGAGCTGTCAGAGCTAAGCAAGGGGGGTTAAGTGACTTGGGGTCCCCCAGCTAGGAAGTGTCCGAGTTCCCACTTGGTTCTAACTAGCAATGGCCTCCTCCTTCATGAACATCTCCAGAAAACTGCTACCCTCTCCTGCACTAGTCAGCAGAACAGCTCATTTGGGGGGATCTTCCTCTCTCGTAGGGACCGCACCAATATTCATGCCTTAATGGAATCCATTTGCCCCGTGGTCTGAGTTTTTCCTTTTTTTTTTTTTTTTAAATGAAAATCCTTCTTAACATTCCCTTTCATCCAACCATTGTTCCTTTGGATTCAGGGACCCCAGCACCGTTCCCATTTGAGTTGGGACATGAACCAAACATGAGATTCACACCCGACACCCAATAGAGCAGAGCAAAGAGCAAACATGGATGAAAGGCAACTCCCATAGGAGGACCCGCTAAAGAGAAATTGTTCATTTGTGTCCAACTCTTCATGACTTCATTTGGAGTTTTCTTAGCAAAGATCCTGGAGTGTTTTTCCATTTCCTTCAGTTCATTTTACAGATGAGGAAACCAAGGCAAACAGGGTTAAGTGACTCACCCAAGGACACATAGCTAGTAAGTGTCTGAGGCTGATTTTGAACTCGGGAAGAAGAGTCTTTCTGAATCCAAGCCTGGCACTCTATCCCCACTGTGCTGCTGGAGAGAAGTTACTCAAGACCAAATCTCTCATCATCATCATGCTTATCTGCTCCATGACATTCTGGGTGTCTGCCACAGACTCTTTTTCCTGCCTGGTTCTGGGGATTTAGTTTGTCTCCATAAATGCTAACTTGATTCATCAGACTTTATACTCTTGAATCCTAACTTGAACCTTGAATTCTGTCATTGGGTGAATTCTTTTCCTTGGGCCCTGCATCTATAAATGCAAGAGGAAAAAGACTAGAACTGACCCTTCTTAAAATATTCAGAGCACTTGAGTCAAGGAATCATCACCTAAAGAGCTCCGGTATTTTTAATTACACATTCTCCATTTAGGAAAGAATGGCCCTAGGGTACTTGATTGCCTATGATAACTTTAAAGTAACTTTAAAACAGTGCTGCTATTTTGTTAGGTGGTCTTTATCACAATGTAACAAATTTCTATTTTTATAATCCTTTAAAATCTACACCACCACCCTCTATGGTAGATACTTCAAATAGTATTATCCCCATTGCACAGATGAGAAAACTGGGGCTCAAAAGAAAATATCTTCTCCAGTTTCATAGTAAATATCAGCACCAGGATTCAAGCCTAAGTGCTGAGTTTAAAAAAAATAATAAATAAAAGGGAGGGAGGGGGTTTTGCCTTGATATCTTTTTATTTTTACATCACCTTCATTTCTGAATCAATCCCTTCTCCGACACCTCTACTCAAATTAGCCATCCTTTGTAACAAAAAAAAGAAAAGAAAAACAGCAATCCAACAAAATGAATGAACAAAAACAATCAAAGTATAAAGCAATATAAGACAAGTTGTTTGTTTTTTTTGAGGAAAAAAAAACCCTTTACCTTCTGTCTTAGAAGTGATGCTAAGTATTCATTCAAAGGCAGGAGGGTGGTAAGGGCTAGGCAACTGGGGTTAAGTCCTTGCCCTGGTTCACACAGCTAAAAAGTGTCTGAGGCCAGATTTGATGGATCCATACTCATAACATACTACATAAGATGTTACCAAATTGTAATAGTAGCTAGTACAGAAAATAATTGGCTAAGAGGAATACCACAGAGTATGGAACTTGATTCAGGAAATCTAGTTATGGGCCAGAAATAGATCCTAGGGCTTGCCACACTGTTCAACTCAGCCGTCTCATGATTCTGTGTCATCTGCTGCCAATCATAAAAGCTCCTTAACTGTCGGGCCTGGAATGAGCCTTTTGAAATTGTTTATTCCAACCCCATCGTTTTACAAATGAGGCAAGAGAAGGAAAAGGACTTGACCTCTCTTGGGCCAAGAGAAGGAAAAGGCCTTACCCAAAGTTAATCTGTAAGGCTGTAGGACGGCCATGTTCCAGGCTGCTTCACTGAAAATCTTTAGACCTTCAGGAAGTGTTCCTTCTCCATTGCTCAGGAGAGCTGGATGAAGTTCCTCAATTGGTGTTCCATGCATTCACAGAATTGTGAGTGGTCTTCCAGATTCAGAACCATTAATGGCAACAAAAAAGAGAGAATGGTAGGATGTATATTTTTGTTCAAGAGGGAGATAAAAGCACTACACACATTTGGAGATTGTCAAACGCATACGTTTTCTTTCCACCAGTATCCCATTTTTGCAATATCTATACCAAGCCCTCGTGGAAAGAGCATGGGGTTTAGTTAGAGTCGGGAGCTGTGGGCTCAAGTCTACTCACTACTTGTAGACATGCACACTCAATAAAATGAGAGGATTTGATTAGAACAGTTCTAGAATTCCTCCCAATCCTAACTAACAATTCTGGATTCTAATATCCTACTATCCTTTCTAGCTATTGGAAGGAATATTGGATTCAAACATTCTGTATTCTGAATAAGTCCAAATCCCTAGCCCAGAAACCATGTCCTGAGATTACATTTGGGCAATCGTGTCATTTATCAGTCTTGGATCAACTCCCTTCGTATTATGGGGGATTTTACCACATAAGCTTGCCTAGATGAGATTGTCCTTACAAGGAGGCAACAACTCAGATCTGATCACAAAACTGCTTGCATTACCCTTTATTTTGCCAAGGGCCACCATTGTTTTCCTATAAATTTAGATTGATGTATTTTTAATCTAATCTACTTATGCAATATTCCTGTATTAATTATCTTGTTATGGTTGAATGTATTAAAGAGTATTGTTTTGAATAAGATGTTCAGTGATACTACTCTCATTGAATTGCTTATAAATATGGATAAGATGGAGCTTAGCTTAATATATCAGTGGGATCTTTCAGTCTCTCATACCACTAGTGCAAAGCTCTGGTAATGAGATTCCAAGATAACAATTTGACCTTAGGGAAGTCATCATTGAGCATGAGGTCTTGCAAACACAGTAGGTGCTCAGTAAATGCTAACTAAATTGAATAAATCACTGCTGTGATTTGACTGCCTATCAAAAAAAAGTCCGGATGGATGTCCCATAGTCCTCAAACTCAACATTCCCAAATTAGAATCTTTCTCTCCAAACTGATTCCTCCCTTCTTTTTCCTTTGAAGATACCATCATTCTTTTAGATTCCGAGGTTATAGACAACTTTGGAGCTGTCTTTTACTCTTCCTCTCCCATAATCCCTGTAGCAAATCAGTTTTGAACTTTTGTTGATTCTAGATCAACATGTGTTCCATCTTATTCTCTATACTTCAGCAACATCTCTGATACCCTTCCCCTTCACACAGTCTTTACCTGAATTCATCTTTATTATCTCTCATTTGGACTGTTCTGTTAGACTCCTAATTGGTCTCCTTACTTCTAATCTCTCTCCTTTTCTATCCATCCTCCACATGGATACCAAAATGCTACTCCTCAAACAAAGATATTACTAAAAAATCTTCAGCAGTTCTCTGTTGCCTCTAAGAAAAAATATAAAACCCATGACCTGGTGTTTCAAACTCTTCACATTCTTAACTCCTAAAAACTTTCCTATTCCATTTCTTATTACTTTCTTCTTTCTTTGTATACAATATATATCATTTCTAGCTCCCATTCCTTTTAATGAGTGAGCCCACAAGTCCAAAATCTTCTCCCACCTTACTTCTGCTTCATAGAATCTCCAGCTTTCTTCAAAAGACAAAGATGGGAGTTCAAGCTCAAAAGTCCAAATGGATAAGAGCCAGGATTTGAGGGAAGTCCTAAGAAGACACATAGAAATGGCTCCAGGGAATTGAGGCAGGTGAAGATCCAAGGATGGAAATGTTGGGGGTGGGGAGCAGGAAATGTGAAGATTAGTTTATGAGAAGAGAAGGTTGGCAGAGGTTATAGGGTCCTGGGGTGAAATTGGATCCTATTAAAAGTTTGGGCAAAAAGGGAGAGATAAATCCAGGGTTTAGAATGAAAGAAGAATTTGAGGAGATAGAGATGATGGGGAGTTTGGTCCAGAGGACAGAGAGAAAACAGAGATAGGCCTAGGAGGATAAAGACCGAGGCTCCTGGGATAGAAATGGAATGGAAGACTGAGGAGTCTTTACATAGAGAGTGAAAAGAGATAGTTCCAAGGATAGAGGTCTCTTCTTGCTTTGAAATTCTAGCATTCTATGCCTTAGCCTCTAACCCTGGACCTAGACTAGAACTAGAAGGAAGTCTAGGCAGATTTTGGCTCAATATAGGGAAAAACACTCCAGCAATCAGAGCTGTCAAAAAAAATGAAATTATGTGGGCTACATCTTGAGATATTGAGTTCCCTGACACAGCAGGTACTATAGAGAAGGATGAATGGTCACTGATTAGGGATGCTATAGAGAAGATGTTTTAATCAAATGGAAATAGGGTTAAGTGATCTCTATAGTTCCTTACAACTCAGAAATTATATAGAATAGGGACCTCTTAGCCACTGATTCAGTATTCACTGATTCAGTTACCAACAATTAACCAAAATTTGGAAAATTCCAGAAAATAAACAGTTCATAAATTTTAATTTGTCCACCAAGCGAATATAGGCTGTAACATGTTGAAGTCCACCAGCCCAGTACATGACTGATCTCTCTTTGAGATAGAGAGAGAAAGAGGCAGAGACAGACACAGAGACAGAGAGTTGTTTGTCCTTTGTTTTTGAAGAGGACCAGTTACATCACAGGGTGACATCTTGACTAGTGCATGAATTGGTTTTAAGTGAGCCAGAGCTGCACAAAGTTGTCAGCCTTGCTCCCTCTTCCAATATCATCCAAGTCTAGTGGCAAGACAAAAGTCAGGACAACTGAGGAAGTTATGAGAAAACACTATCCATATTTAGAAGAACTGTGGGAATAGAAACACAGAAGAAAAACAACTGCTTGATCACATGGTTCAATGGGGATATGATGGGGGATGTAGACTCTAAATGAGCACCCTAGTGCAACTATAAATAATATGGAAATAGGTCTTAATCAATGACACATGTAAAACCCAGTAGAATTGTGCATCAGCTAGGGGAGGGGTGTGGAGGGAGGGAGGGAAAGAACATGTATCTTTGTAACCATGGAAAAATATTCTAAACTAATTAATTAAATAACATTTTCAAAAAAAAAAAGTCAGGACAACTGATGATGACCTGGGGTGCAGTGGATGACCTTGGCATCTTTGATGTCTGACCAAACTGTAACCATTCCATAACACCTGCTTCATCCACCTTCATGGCCATTGGAACTAATTGTTCTCATTCAACCATTCCACCAGGAGGAGTCTTCATGTGCTTGGGATAGACACCTCTTGACTCACCGACGAGTTTGTGGCTCATTGATTAACCCATTCTGGTTTAACCCATCTACTAAGATGGTTTCCCCAGGATGTGGCCACCAAGCATGCTACAGCTTGTCAGAGCCAGGTGGACACTAAAGGTGAGTGAACAGCTTGAAAAGGGCTCAACAAGCCCTCATACCTGAGGTGCTATTCCTCCTTGAACATCCATACACTCCAAGAGCAAGAGAGTATACAGTACTGTATAATAATATATATGTATAATAATAATGTATAGTATACTTTATTATTGCTGTATTTAATGTTGCTAATATCTTATTGTGTGTTCAATGTATCAATTAAAGTTCATTATATGAGTGTATGTACAAGAAAATCATGTTATCTATGGGATCAGTAGGTGTCCCCTTATAGCCACAGTTTGGGCCATCCTTGATAGGTCTGTGGATAGGGGGGCCCTCACTTAAATATGTACACATTAGCTTCATGTAATACGAAGTCTGGGAGTAAAGAGATACAGATTCTAGTCCTGGCTCTACCCCTAATCTGTATCATGACCTTAGGAAAGTCACTTTCTCTCTATAGACTTCAGTTTTCTCTCCAGAAAGAAAAATCATGTATCGGAGAAGTGAATTGGACTAGGTCTCTAAAGTTCCTGATGATTCCAGTATACCACCTTCTACAATAAAGGTGCCTTACAAGCTTAGCATTTTGTAATTCTAAGAGGTCTGATTAATTTATCCTATTAGCAAAGAGCAATGCCCTAAGAAACCAGGGGAAGGAAGATGGAGAAATTTTGAAAGGCTAGAGGAAGCCTCAACCTCAAAGGACAGACCTGATTCAAGGACTGGGTGACTAGATATAAGGCAATGTTGATAAAAGAGATGAGAGAGACCCTGAAAGAAGGCTTGGAGGACTCAGTGGTAAATTTGTCCTATCTCTTCATCTTGCCTTGGGCCAGCCTCCATATCTTACACTTCACCAAAAACACACCCTCACCTCTTCTCCTTATTCAGACCTTTCAGATCTGTGATGGTCTACGAATGTTTGTTAGCATAACTCTGTGTTGGTGCCCACTTAAATCCTCCTTCCATATAGCCACCAGAGTAACCTCCCTAAGGACATATCTGACCATGTCACTCCCTACTCAAATTCAAGGGGCTCCCTACTAACTCTAGGATAAAATATAAACTCCCTTCATTATTTTTTAAAGCCAGTCACAGCCTGACACATAGCTTCCTTCCTAGTGTCACCTTGCATTCCTTTCTTCATTCTGCAGGAATCTCTGGTTTTTGGACTTCTTTCTGGTCCTCACTCTCAACACTCCATCTCCCACCTATGCACCTTTTCACTGACCTTACCCTTAGAATGTCCTCCTTCATCATAGGTATCTTACAGAATCCCTTACTTCCTCCAAGACTCAATTAAAATAAAACAAAAGACTTAATTCAAACACTAACCCTGCCCATGACCCACTTGCCTTCCCAACTTCTACTGTTCATTCTCTCCCCTAAACTTCCTTGTATTTACTGTATATTTACATATGCATATATTTGTTTCCCTCATTGATGTTCCATGAGAGCAGAGACTGTTTCACATTTGCCCTTGTGTTGAGCATTATTTTTTTTAAACCCTTCCCTTCCAGCTTAGAATCAATACTGTATATCAGTTCCAAGGCAGAACAGTAAGAGCTAGGCAATGGGGGTTAAGTGACTTGCTCAGGGTCACACAGGTAGGAAGTGTCTGAGGCCACATTTGAACCCAGACCCTTGTCTCCAGACTTGGTTCTCAATCCACTGAGCCACCCAGCTGCCCCCTGCATTGTATGTTATTAACTGTGCCTGGCACATAAACATTTAGCAAACACTTATTGGAGGCAACTTAGTAACACAGTAGATAGAGCACCAAGCTGAGAGTAAGGAGGACCTAAGTTCAAATCTAGTCTCAGATAATTCCTAGCTGTGTGATCCTGGGCAAGTTACTTAACCCCAGTTACCTAGCCCTTACCTCTCTTCTGCCTTGGAATGATATTTTTAATGATTCTAAAACAGAAGGTAAGGATTTAAAATTAAAAAGCATTTCTTGATTGATTGTATTCTTGGGTTCACACTAGGGTATGCCTATGGTTGAATCTCATTTCCCCTTATGATGCTTTCTTCAAACACACATCTCCAGACTAGCCCAAAAGGACCATGAGGCAGCCTCATCCATACCTGGCTCTCTGGCAGGACAGTACAATTATTCAGCAGTCCTTCACTGTGACTGTCAGTGACCGCTTCCTTTACCCACCCAAGGAGTGAGTGCCCTATGCTGAGCTGCTGATAAAGAGAGTAGTTGGGGGACGTGGGGATATAAGAAAAGAGTGATGGGGGTATCCCAGGGTATAATTATTATTTTCAGAAACTGACTAAAATTTAGGGTCTACAAAAGTTAGGAAAATGGAATTGTCAGTGTTCGGGGGCTCTCCTCAAACCCTCCTCTCCTACATTTTGGGTTTCGACTCCACAAGCATTTATTAAGGACCTACTAAGTGCCACACACTGTGTTAAGCACTGGGATACAAAGAAAGGCAAAAAATCAGTGCTTGCTTTTAAAAGGCTCACAGTCTAGTGGGGGCTTTTACCTGTATATATGTAGCACTCCCTGAGGGGCATTTCCCCAACTTACCTTGTGGATGGCTGCTCCAAAAGCTCATGAGTCCCCACTGGTGTGTTTCCTATTAACCATCTATTGGCTGACTCATTTAAATCTTTTTAAAACTCTTACCTTTTGTCTTAGAATCAATACTAAGTATCGGTTCCAAGGCAGAAGAGCAATAAGGGCTAGAAAATTGGGGTGAAGTGACTTGTCCAGGATCACACAAGCAGGGAGTGTCTGAGACCAGAACCTCCTATCTCTAGAGTTGGATCTCTAACCTTTGAGATACCCAGCTGTCCTTTATTTAACCCTTAGTTTAAAAAATTTTATTAAAAAACATCTCTCCCATCACCAAATCTGAGGTACACTCTCCCAAAAATATATACCATGTATGTGAAGAGAGTGACCACTAACTGAAATAATAATAGCCACCTTTATATAGCACTTTAAGGTTCACAAGGGGCTCATTTGATCCTCACTAAAACCCTGAGAAGTAGGTGCTATCATCATCCTCATCTTAAGCATGATAAAACTAGGCTGAGAAAGGTTAGCTAACCCACAGTAAATGTCTCAGGCAAGATTTGAATTCAGTTCTCCCCAACTCCAAGTCCAGCACTCTATCTTGCTATATCTCCTACCTAGCTAAGAAAATTAAAGACCTATAGACTTGGAACAGGAAGAGATCTTAGGGGTGGCACATCTCATCCAGTGGTTATCAAAATGTTGTTGTTCTGAGCACAATATTTTAGTCTTTGAAGAATGATAGCATTCTAACAAGAGGCAGGAGAACTCATACTATTGTCAATGTAAGTTCCTTACAATTCTGAGAGACACCTAGCAAACCCACACTTTTTGAGAACGTAGGCCTTGCTCCTCTCCTTTAATTTATAGATAAAGAAATTGAGGGCCCAGGAAATGATTTGCCCAAGATCATATGGCTGAATAGATGGAAGACAGAGACAGAGACAGAGACAGAGACAGAGACACTGAAAGAGAGAGAGAGAGAGAGAGAGATGAATAGATAGATGGATGGATGGTTGAATAAATGGATAGATGGATAGATAATAGAGAGATGGATAAATAGATGAATAGATAGATATAGGTAGGTGGTTGAATGGATAGATGGATGGATGGATAGATAGATGGATGGATAATAGATAGATAGATAGATAGATAGATAGATAGATAGATAGATAGATAGATAGATAGAGGTAGGTAGGCAGACAGATAGACAGAGATAGATAGATAGATAGATAGATAGATAGATAGAGGTAGGTAGATGGATGGATGGATAATATAGATAAGTAGACAGAGAGATTAATAGAGAGATAGAGAGATAATAGAGAGATGGATGGATGACAGATAGATAGATAGATAATTGATAGAGATGGATAGGTAGATAGATGATTGAATGGATAGATAGATGATAGAGAGATAGATACAGATGAATAGATGGATGGATAGATGGATGGATGGTTGAATGGATAGATGTATAATAGATAGATAGATAGATAGATAGATAGATAGATAGATAGATAGATAGATAGATACAAACAGATGGATGGATGGATGGATGAAAACAAATCCAGAATTTTTTTACAGAAGTACACAGCTTCCTAGCAGAAATAAGATGTGAATAGAACTGGGATAGGGACCATCCCAGGGGCTTCATTAGGATATGGAACTCCTCCAGTGAGAAAACTCCCTCTACCAGTCTCTCATAGTCTTGAAAAGTTATCAAGAGTACCAAGAGTTTAAATAATTCCCCCAGAGTCACATGGCCAATATGTGACAGAGGCCAGAAATAAAGCCCGATCTTCTGGTTTCAGTCAGTGAGTTCTCAACCTCTTCAATAAAGCCGGCTTACACTAATGCTAAGCAACCTTGTCAAACTCAGATTCAGTGTCTGGTGCAATGAATCACTCTGAGCTTGAGGATTCAAATAATCAATCCCTTTAATAAAAACATATTCAAATGCCCTCTGGTGTAAAAAAAAAAAAGGCAGATCACAGGAAGATAAAAGCAACTAGAAGCCTGGCAGGGACATTTAAAGCAATGAGTAAGGCATTCCCCAAGGTCTTGAAAGCTCTCTGACAGTCTTAGAGCTGGAAAAATATCCTCCTTGCCCACAGCTGGGGCCCAGACAATGGAGAGAGTAGAGAAGAGAGGGGACAACAGAGTTAACCCAAAATGACATGCTTCCGTTTCATAACTTTTTTGTTCACAACAGTCTCAGCTAATGCTGTGGAGGTCCAGGCTGTTAATTCCAGCCTCTCCAGTTCTGTTAGCATCCTGGCTTCTCTTGGCTCTGCTCTGGGACACTAATGTATATGAAAACGTTAAAGAAAAACTGAGTTTCTGGTCCTATTATCAGTTAGTAGGTAGATACCTCCCATTTTACTTCCAGCCTCCCACTCCAAAGCTCACACACTCTACTCAAAGAGTATAGTAACCAGAACAAACAGATCATTCTGTAGAGACAGAATATAACCAACAGTTAGAACAAGAAGTTGACTCCAGTTCATTGCTTCATGTTCTTTTCTTCTTTCTTTCCTTCCTTTCTTTCTTCCTTCCCTCCTTTCTTTCCTTCTTCCTTCCTTCCTCCTTCTTTTCTTTCCCTCCTTTTTTCATTCTTTTTCCTTCCCTCATTTCTTTCCTTCTTCCTTCCTTCCTTCCTTCTTTTCTTTCCCTCCTCCTTTTATCATTCTTATTCCTTCTCTCCTTTTTTCTTTCTTCCTTCTTTCCTAAACCCTTACCCTCTGTCTTAGTATGTCTTAGTATGAATTCTAAAACAGAAGAGTGGCAAGAGCTAAACAAATATGTAATTAGAAAAATGCAAATCAAAACGACTCTGAGGTATCACCTCACACCTAGCAGATCGACCAATATGACAGCAAAGGAAAGTGGTGAATGTTGGAGGGGATGTGGCAAAATTGGGACATTGATGTACTGCTGTTGGAGTTGTGAATTGATCCAACCCTTCGGGATAGCAATTTGGAACTATGCCCAAAGGGCTTTAAAAGCCTGCCTGCCCTTTGATCCAGCCATACCACTGCTGGGTTTGTACCCCAAAGAGATCATAAGGAAAAAGACTTGTACAAAAATATTTATAGCTGCACTCTGTGCGGTGGCAAAAAACTGGAAAATGAGGGGATGCCTTCAATTGGGGAATGGCTGAACAAATTGTGGTATATGTTGGTGATGGAATACTATTGTGTTCAAAGGAATAATAAACTGGAGGAATTCCATGTGAATTGGTAAGACCTCCAAAAATTGATGCAGAGTGAAAGGAGCAGAGCCAGAAGAACATTGTACACAGAGACCAATACACTGTGGTAAAATCTAATGTAATGGACTTCTGTACCAGCATCAATGCAATGACCCAGGACAATTCTGAGGGATTTATGGTAAAGAACACTACCCACATTCAGAGGAAGAACTGCAGGAGTGGAAACACAGAAGAAAAACAACTGCTTGAACACATGGGTTGATGTGGACATGATTGGGGATGTAGACTCGAAACTACCACACCAATGCAACTATCAATAATATGGAAATAAGTCTTGATTGATGACACATGTAAAAACCACTGGAAATGCTATGGAGGGGTGGGGTGGGGTGGGTGGAGGGGAGAGTAAGAACATGAATCATGTAACTATGGAAAATTTTTCTAGAAAGAAAGAAGGAAGGAAGGAAGGAAGGAAGGAAGGAAGGAAGGAAGGAAGGAAGGAAGAACCATAACAATAACAAAAAATCAAATATTTCTGATAAATGTCTGACATTTAAAAACTACAGGGAATTGATAAAAATCTGTGAGACAAAGTACCTTTTTTATATAGACAAGTGATAGAGAGTATGATAAACATTTTTCAAAAACAGAAACACAAATTATCAAAAGTCAGATGAAAAAATGTTCAAAGTAGCTAATAAAAGAAATGTATTGAAAAAAAAGAGCTAAACAAATAGGGTTAAATGACTTGCCTAGGGTCACACATCTGGAAAGTGTCCTTTCTAGATCTTTCTAAATTATAGACCTGATGTTCTATTCACTGTGCCTCATTGCCCCTAATGTTTTCTTTAAATGAAGAGGCAAAGACAAATGTGGCACATGCATGAAATGTCAGATTTAGAATCAGGAAAGACCCAGTGGTTTTAATGCAACCTTTATCATGTACAAGCTGTGTGAACAAAGACAAATCACTTAGCCTTTCTGATGCTTTTTCTCCATCGATAAAATAGTGATGATGAAGATATTTGTCAGGATTCCTCAGGAAAATAGGAAACAAGCATTTATTAAGTGCTAATTAAGTGCTTAATCCTTACAACGATGCTGGGAGGTAGGTGCTATGATTATCTTCACTTTGCAGTTGAGGAAACTGAGATAGATAAAAGTTAGGTGACTTACCAGGGTCACACAGCTATTAAGTATCTGAGGCGGGTTTTCAACTTGGGTCTTCCTGACTGTCTCTGTAAATGCAATACTTATTTATCAAGTACTTTGCCAACTTTAAAGCAGTCTATAAATATCTACTGTTAGTAATACTACTATTAATATTAGTGATAGTAATCAATTCATATTAATTAGTAATAATAATAGTAATCCTATTCTCTGGTGAATTATGAAATCCACCTTAGAATCTGATGGGGCAAAAGTGAGAGCCAGACCAAGTGCTCCAGGCAAACTGAAGGACAGAGTGCCCGGGGGAATGAGGAAGGGCTTCCAGACTGGCAGGAAGAGGAGGGCTTTCACAGGGGGAGAAATGGAGAGAACATGTCCCATTGGAAACATCCAAGTCTTTAGGTTGCTCTTCATGAGAGATAATGGCATAGTGGAGAGAGGCGGAGACTGTAGGTTCAAGTTTCAATTCTGACACCTCCCGACTCGGTGACTTTGGCCATGTCAGTGAACCCCCCAGTTCTCTGGGCAACGGGCTTAAGTTGCAGAGGAGATGGTGCCTGGCATCAGTAAAGGGGTTTTCCTCACCCAAAGGCAGAGAATACCAGAAATCACAGGGCCAAACCCTATTGCATTCTTCACAATGAGCCAAAACGCACATCGGATCCCTCCTACACCTGCTTGACTTCAGAACTCTCACACATGGTCTTCCATCCTCTTCTAAGTCTTCTTGTCTACAAGCTAGACACGCCAGGTCCATGATGAAGCACTTCGGCCTCCTCAGAAGAGATGGTACCAGGGCAGCTGGGTGGCTCAGAGATGGGAAGTCCTGGGTTCAAATGTGGCCTCAGAAAGAGCTGTGGAACCCTAAACAAGTCACTTAACCCCCTTTGCCTAGCCCTTACCTCTCTTCTCCCTTGGAACCAATACTTAGTATTGATTCTAAGAAAGAAGGTAAGGGTTTTTTTTTTTTTTTAAAAAAATCTGGTCTCCATGCTTTTGGTGACAACTATGGCATGAAATTCTTTTGTCTGTTTTTCATTGTTATGAAACTGTTTGGTGAGAAGTATTGAGAAGGGGAAGTGAGAGTTTTTCTTTGCTTAAACTTTAAGCCTTAAAGCATCAATAAAACCTCTTTTTAAAAAAACCCTTCCCTTCGTTCTTAGAATCCATATTGTGTGTTGGTTCCAAGGCAGAAGAGTGGTAAGGGCTAGGCAATGGGGGTCAAGTGACTTGCCCAAGGTCACACAGCTAGGAAGTGTCTGAGGTCAGATTTTAACCCAGGACCTCCCATCTCTAGGCCTGGCTCTCAATCCACTGAGCTACCCAGCTGCCCCCAATAAAACCTCTTTTTAAAAGTGAACAAATCCAGTTCCTTAAGTCGATCCTCATATAGCTTGGTCCCAAGGTCCACTCCTCTGGTCAGTCCCTGGTTTGTTTGGCCTTCCCTCTGACCATCCAAATCTGGCGTCAAAGCCCTCCGCCAACTCTCCTCTCCTCCTGGAAGTCTTCCCAGCCTCCTTCCCCCTCCAAATAGCCTTTGCTCTTCCTGGAGCCTCGACCACACAAGGGAGCATTCCGTCATTCTGTGAAGTGTTCCAGGCTCTCCAGGTGGGCAGTGAGATCCCCGGAGGCAGGAGCTTTTGTCTCTAGGCTGCTAACACGGCACAGGAAGGGGTACACAGGGGCCCCTTAGTGTCTGCTGAGTTAAGAGGAAAGGAGAAGAGGAAATTTTATTTTATTTTATTTTATTTTATTTTATTTTATTTTGAATATTTTCCCCTAGTTACATGTTTCTTGTTCTTTCCCTCTCCCCCAAACCCCCCATCCCTTCTTAGCCGACGCACAATTCCACTGGGTTTTACATGTATCACTGATTAAGACCTAATTCCATATTATTGATAGTTGGACTAGAGTTATTGTTTAGCATCTACAAGAAGAGAAAATTGTAGGCAGAGCCACAGAGGCAGAAACAGCTGCCCCTCACAGAGCTGCATAGGCAGGACAGGGGGGGAATAACTACTAACATTTATGTAGCATTTTTTACCTTACCTTCTTACCCTTCTGACTTAGAATCAATTCTGTGTATTAGTTCTAAGACAGAAGAGCTATATAAGGGCTAGACAATGGGGTTGAAGTGACTTGCCCAGGGTCACACATTGAGGAAGTGTCTGAGGCCAGATTTGACCCCAGAATCTCCCATCTGGACTTGGCTCTTTATCTCCTGTGCCACCTAGCTCCCCCCTTCGCCCCCATTTATATAGCATTTTTAAAAATGAGTGATCCAACCCTTTTACATGTTATCTCATTTGAGCCTCACATTTGAGCCTGTGAATTAGGTGCTAATTTTTACATTTTTAAATTAATACATTTTATTATTTTAAATTATTATATTAAATATTAAATTAATACATTTTAAAACGCCCCACTTTACAGAGGAGGAAACTCTGAGAAGCTAAGAACCTTGCCCAGCGTCACACAGCTCCTAAATGTGTCTGAAGCAGGATTTTTAACTCGGGTTTTCTCCATTCTGTGTCCCTAGCAGCCCCACCAGTTTCTTCTAAAGAAAGCCTCCTGGCTAGGAGGAAAGAGACACTAGGTCCTTTTGCCACGAAATCACTGGGGGATCCTGGTGAAACCCCTGCCTCTCTTGGGACCTCAGTTTCCTCATCTGTAAAACGAACGGGTGCAAGCAGCAGACTTTAGAGCTTTACTATTGCCTTACAACGAGCCGATGGTCCTCCCAAAGCTCCTCAGCCGCGGTGGAGTCGGGAAAGGGGAAGAGAAGACTCAGCATCCCGGAGGCTCTCTGCCAGGTGGAGGAGATGCCCAGAGGCTGCGGAGGAAAAGCCATTTCAGAGCGTTGCTGCCACCTACAGGCAAATCTAGGAACTTTAACCCCCAAGCTAGTTCTGTCCAGGGGACTCCAGCGGGCTCCTCTCCCAGCGCGGCGGGTGCTTGGCGGGATGCGGAGGGGTGTTCCTGGAGAACAACTCGGGAACCTGTCAGATTGGCCATTCAACGGACACTTCCCCAGAGACTCTGTGATTCCCCCATATAGGGAAGCTGCAAGAAAAATCCCCCCTTTCTAAAAGGTTTGCCTGGCCATATATCTATATCTATATCTATATCTATATCTATATCTATATCTATATCTATATCTATATCTATATCTATATCTATGTCTATGTCTATGTCTATGTCTATGTCTATGTCTATGTCTATATCTATCTATATCTATATCTATATCTATATCTATATCTATATCTATATCTCTATCTATCTCTATCTCTATCTCTATCCATCTATCTATATATCTATCTCTATCTCTATCTATCTATCTATCTATCTATCTATCTATCTATCTATCTATATCTATATCTATCTATATATCTATCTATCTATATCTATCTCTATATCTATCTATCTCTATCTCTATATCTATCTCTATCTCTATCTATCTATCTATATATCTATCTCTATCTCTATCTCTATCTATCTATCTATCTATATCTATATCTATGTATAGATATAGATAGATATATAGATATATATCTGCATCTCCCTGAAAATATCCCTGTGCCATTTTTAAGTAAAGTGGAAATCAAAAGGATATTATTTTAGGACTGAGCTGGGAGGGCTGTTTTAAATAAAATGTGAGGATATACTAGAAAGGACTGATGATCATTTGTACACAAGGATAACAAATCGACTGTTAGCACTGATTTGGTTGGTTGACAGATAAAAAAAAATGCTTTATCTGCCACATAACAGACAAAGCCATGGCTTGTTTTTTTTAACGTTTTTGTACAAAAAATATTTTAAAGATATGTGAAAAAAATTTCATTTTTGATCCATTTTTTCAATGAATCAAAGAACTGTATCAACAAATCAACCTACTCAGGATTGAGGGTTGGGGTATTTTTTGGCACTATAAAGAAAAAGCCTTGAGTTTGTTAATATAGATCTACTTTGTATCAATATTCAAAATGTATTTTTATCATTTTTATAAGATATAAATTTTAGCTACTTATGTAAATAGTGAAAAATAACTTGCCCCCTTAAAACAGACAGCACAAACAATGATAATTACAAAATTAGATTAAATCCTAATTAATAATAGCAGTGATGCCTAGAGACAGGAGGTCCTAGGTTCAAATCCGGCCTCAGACACTTCCCAGCTGTGTGACCCTGGGAAAATCACTTGACCCCCATTGCCCACCCTTACCACTCTTCCACCTAGGAGCCAATACACAAAAGTTAAGAGTTAAAAAAAAATAAAATTAATAATAACAGAGATGATACTACTGGCATGGGAAACAAATTCAGTATGCAATAGTAAATATCTATATTAATTATAATATATATAATTATATAACATATATAATTATAATATATAAAATTTTACATGAATGTTTTTATTTCATACTGAAGAAAAAAATCCAATGAATATCCTATATCCTGTCAGACTGTTTTTGTGGGAAATGTCCTTTATGAAAAAAAAATTAGAAGGAGGGAAGAAAGAAAGAAATGAAAAGTCATGTTTCATCCAGAACAATCTAAAGGAAATCACTGAGCTGAAACCAATTTGAAAGTAGAATACTTATTTAAAATATGCATTTGCTGATGCTTTTAGTGTTACTATATTTATTGGCACAATTTATATTTGAACTCAACTGTCTTCCCATCTTAACTGAAACATCTTTTTCTGTTTGATCATACAATGAAATGATAGTGCTCAATTTACAATATCATGTCTATTATCATTGTAAATATAATGATAACGCAAAGTATAAATACAAAGTACCGGGAAATCTGCTACCAGAAGCAAATGGCCATTATTTTTCTAAATGGTCTTCTTGATAGCTAACCTTCATCTGTGGGGGTTTTTGATAGTCAATCATTTAAAACTGGAAAAAGAGCCCAGCCTTTTCTACAGGTGCCATTTCATCGATACTGGCTCCCAAGAAAAGTTTCATGGATATTTAATTCATTGCAGAATCAAATAAAAATTCTGAAAAAAGTGAAAATGCATAAGTACCCTAGGCAGCTTAGAGGCAAAAGCTAAGATCACATTTACAAAAACAATAAAGCCGTCTACGTACAATTTATTTGTCTTTAGTTGTTCAATATACATCTAAACATGTTTAACATGACTGAAAAAATCATCTGGGATCTGGCCATTTCGAGAATTTGTGTACTGTGTGTGTGGGGGGCATAGCTTATGCTTGCACAGGCAAAATGAAGTAGAGACTTGGGTGATCCCATGTACCAAGTGAAACCTTCAAATCCTAGCGAGGGAAATTAGAACGGCCCTTTCTCCTCGTACTATTTTTTCTAATTATCTGAATAATTGCCTTGACTTGGGTGGATACTGGTACAGTTTTGGCAAAATGCAGGAGTAGGGAGGTCCCGGTACTAAGGCTCTGTATGACTTCCCAGATTACAATCCCAATGCTATGCCTCTATGGAGTTTTTAAGGAGTTTCTTAAATAATAGCCCAGGATGAAAATCTATTTTTATCCTTGGGGGGGAGGGTGAAGGGAATAAAGGAAATTCTGAAATTGGAAACGCTATCTTGAAATATATTTAGCATTGAAAAATGTCTTTACATACTCCAATACGCAGAACGTAATCATATTTGTGGTTGTAGGGGAGCAGAAGAGTCAAGTGAGCCCCAACTCACGTTTCTAAATGGTAACTTTTTTTAACATTTATTAATAATCATTTTTAACATGGTTACATGATTCATGCTCCCACTTTCCCCCTCACCCCCCCGCAATTCTCCCCCCCCATGGCCGACGCACATTTCCACTGGTTTTGTCATGTGTCCTTGATCGAGACCTATTTCCAAATTGTTGGTAGTTGCATTGGTGTGGTAGTTTCGAGTC
>NC_058132.1:99776794-99845748 GCF_016433145.1 Gracilinanus agilis
GCTGTGCCCTGTTGTGGGGTTCCTCCGTTCGTCTGGACTTGTTTTTATGTCCCCTTGAGGAGTTTTGTGTGTTTCGGTCAGGAGAGGTTAAGAGCTGCTTCTTACTCTGCCGCCATCTTAACCCGGAACTGGTAACTTTTTTTTAACCTTGAAAGACATTTCACTTTAGTTTTACAATCTTAAATGCAAAAAGAGAAAAAGCAGATAAATCAGCTATTTTTATCTTTTTTATTATCTTTTTTATTTTATTTCATTTTATATTTTTATTTATATATTATTATTATTTTATTTTCTGTTTATATTATATATAATATAATATATTTTTATTTATATAATATATTTTTTATTTTTATTTTTTATTATATTTATATAATAGTCCATTATGCATCTATCCTTGGGTTATATGCTGCAGAATAAATTCTTAAAGTACACTGAATCTATTGACTCACTAAGTGCAAACATCACAGTCTGCTCATGTCATTTGTTTGGAAGAGGGGTCAGATACTAAGAAGTCAGTTATTTTTGGTTCATGCTACTTAGGAAGATTTCCTGCTAATATTAAAAACTGGTCTCAGGGCAGCTGGGTGGTTCAATGGATTGAGAGCCAAACCTTGAGATGGGAGGTCCTGAGATATGTGGCCTCAGACACTTCCTAGCTGTATGACCCTGGGCAAGTCACTTGACCCCCATTGCCTAGGTCTTTCCACTCTTCTGCCTTAGAACCACTACACAGTACTGATTCTATGACAAAAGGTAAGGTGTCTTGTTTTTTTAATGGTCTATATCCTGTTGCCCACTGTATTCTTTTAGGTAATTTGCCGATAAGACAATGAAGATTATATAAAGCACCTTGTAAATTTAGTAAGGCATCAGCTGTTGCAATATAAGCTATTAAAAAAAATATCTTGGGGGCAGCTGGGTAGCTCATTGTATTGAGAATCAGGCCTAGGTTCAAATCCAGCCTCAGACACTTCCCAGCTGTGTGGCCCTGGGCAAGTCACTTGACCCCCATTGCCCACCTTTACCGCTCTTCCGCCTATAAGCCAATACACAGAAGTTAAGAGTTTAAAAAAATATATTTTTTAAAAATCTCTTCTTTATTTATCATAATGAATATATCTAAAAACCATCACTTAGTTTTAGCTCGGAAATTTGGGACAAATTCATAACTTTTATAAATAAAAGGACATGTGAAATATCTTATTGGGGAAAACTACTAGCCTGAAAATTAATCAGGAGAGATAATTTAAGAGTTATTGGACCTTCTAAAACCCACAATCAAAGATAGAGCCTGGACATCATATTTCAAGAAATTTTCAAGGAACATGGCCCTGATATCTTATATCTAGGGGATAAAATGGAAATTGAAGGAATTAACCAGTTATCTCCTAAAAGACATCCTAAAATGAAAACTCCCAAGAATATTAAAACCAAATTCCAGAGCTCCCAGGTCAAGGAGAAAATATTGCAATCAGACAAAAAGAAAACCATTCAAGTATGGAACCAGTCAGGATCACACATGATTTAGCAGCTTCCACGTTAAAGAATCAGAGGGCTTAGAATATGATCATCTGGAAAGCAAAGGAGTTGGGATTATAACCAAGAATAATTCACCCACTAAAATTGAGTATAATCCTTCAGAAAATAAAATGGATATTTAATTTTTAGAAAAGAGAATTTCCAATATTTCTGATGAAAAGACTAGAGCTGAATAGAAAATCTGGCATTCAAACAGAAGATTCAAGGGGAGCATAAAAAGGTAGCCATGGAAGAATAATTATAAGGGACTTAATAAAGTTAAACTGTTTACATTCCTATATGAGAAGATGACACATATAACTCCTAAAAACTTTATCATTATTAAGGCAATTAAAGGGAGTCTACACAGTCAGAGGGCATAATCTCCCAAAAAAAGTAAAGAGGGGAGAAAGAAGGATGCAGGGGGGTGGGGGTAAAGGAGAGGTAGAATGTAGAAAATTTCTCCCATAAAAGATATTCAAAGAAGAGTTTTTTATACTGGTAGGGAAAAATAGTGGGGAGGGCAATACTTGAACCTCATTCTTATCTGAATTGGTTCAAAGAGAATATAAACATACACACTCAGTTGGGTCTAGAAATCTATCTTACCCAGTAAGGAAACAGGAAGGGAAAGGGATAAGACAAAGGGGAAGGAGGAGGGGCTGAGAGGAAATTATAAAAAGGAAGGCAGACTAAGGGAGCCAGTGGTTAGAAGCAAAAGAGGCTTTTGAGAAAGGACAGGATAAAAAGAAAGAGAAAAGAAGAAACAAAAGAAAATGAGATGGAGCGAAACCCATAGTTAATAATCATAACTGTGAATGTGGATGAGATGAGCCCACTCATAAAATGGAAGTAGATATCAAAATGGATTAGAAACCAGAATCCAACAATAGAGTATTTACAAGAGACATACTTGAAATAGAAAGACACACACAGAGTTAAAATAAAAGGCTGGAACAGAATCTATTATGCTTCAGCTGAAATAAAAAAGACAGGGGTGGCAATCATGATATCAGAGAAAGCAAAAGCAAAAATAGATCTCATTAAAAGAGAGCACCAGGGAAACTACATTTGCTAAAAGGTAGCATAGGCAATGAAATAATACTTTAAAAATGTATAGCAAATTTCTCTGATAAAAGCCTAATTTATTGAATATATAGGGAAGTTAGTCAAATTTATAAAAATAAGAGCCATTTCCAAATTGATAATTGGTCAAAAGATGTGAAGAGGCAGTTTTCATAAGAAGAAATCAAAGCTATCTATCCTTACATGAAAAAATGCTTCAAATCACTATTGGTTAGAGAAATGCAAATTAAAACAAGTCTGAGGTCCCACCCCATAACTATCAAAAACGACAGTGCTAGAGAAAAGTAGGTACACTCATCGGTGTAGGTAAGCTATTGATGGAGTTGTGAACTGGTCCAACCATTCCGGAGAACAATTTGGAACTATACCCAAAGGGCAATATATACCTTTTGATCCAACAATACCACTAGTGAGTCTACACCTTAAGGATCATCTAGCCCAAAGTTGTGTGTGTGTGTGGGGGGGGGGGTGTGTGTAAGAGAATTAGATCAGCCAGCCAGTGCTGAAAGAAACAAAAACTTTTCATTTGACATGTTCAAGGGAAGTCATGGCTGTGTACCTTAGCTAGAGACCCAAGAGAGCAGCTTTTATTTGTGGTGGCAAAAAACTGGAATCAGCCAATGGCTGAACAAATTATGGCATATATATTATTGTGCTTTAAGAAATTTCAAGAAGGAGATTCAGTGGTTAGAGAGCTAGGCCTAGAGATGGGAGGTCCTGGGTTTAAATTTGACCTCAGATACTTCCCAGCTGTGTGACCCTGGGCAAGTCACTTAACCCCATTTACCTAACTCTTACTGGTCATCTGCCTTAGAACCAGTACATAGTATTTATTCTAAGATGGAAGGGAAGGGTTTTAAAAAAAATGACAAAGGGGGATGCTTTCAGAAAAAAATATGGAAAGACCTCTATGAACTAATATAAAGTGAAATGAGAAGAACCAAGAAATCACTATGTATAGAAACAGCAATGTTGTAATGATGATTTGGCCATTCTGATCAATACAATAATCAAAGACAACTCCAAGCTCAATCAGTCAATCAAGAAGCATTAACTAAGTGCCAAGCCAGGCCCTAGTAGGCTAGGAAATGGAGATACAATAATAAACAGAAATGGTCCCTAACCTTAAGGAGTTTGAATTCTTTCAGGAAAAACAATGCATAGACATCAAGTATGAAACAAATAGATGCAAAATCAATACAGGGTAACATTCTAGGAGGAGGGTTAAGCGACTTGCCCAAGGTCACATAACTAATAAGTGTCTGAGGCCAGATTTGCACTCAGGAAGATGAGTCTTGCCCACTCATGCCCAGCATTCTACCACCTATGCTGGAGGCAACTTGAAACAGAAAAAGTCCTGGGCGGGGCCATATTAAACAAACAGCAAACTAACTGAACTACCCATAAGCCTTGAAGGAAGATGGACCCAAGAGTTCTAGTCAGAGTTTAATGTAACACCAAGTCAGCCAATCAACATGGCATTTCTAAGATCTGAGAGCACTGTTTATCCCATGATTACCCTGTACTCCCTCCTCCTACCATGACTTAGAGATTCTTACCATGTGCCAGAACTTCCAGGCAACATCCATGGCCATAACTCTTCCCATGCCCTTCCCAATTCTGCTTTAGAGGGGTCATTCCCAGCCCAGTCACTGGGCTATTCTAGTATCCTTTTCTTGTGATCTACCTCCCTCTCACTTGATTCTCCAGGTAATACATTTCCCTTGAACATGCCAAATAAAAAGAGCTTATTCTTTAAGTACTAGTTGATTGATCTAATTCTTCTGTAAATGTTCTTTAGTCCTAGCTTTGGACCTCCCAACAATCTTGGACAAGATGATCCTTAAGAAACTGTCTGATTCTAATATCTGTAATAAGATGATGGAAACTAGTGCCTGCTAGTGGACAGTGTTAAAAGAAATCTTGGTTTGGGTCTTACCTGGATTTCAAACTGTGAGCTTCTGAATAGCGAGAACTGGTGACTTTTCACTTTCCCATCCTTTGCTTCACTCTCATTTCCCATTCTCTCACTTCCTTGGGAGACCAAATAGCTTAAATGCCTAATCTTTGTTTGCTTTTACTTTTCTGTTTTTCTATTATTTTTTAAAATTAAAATCCTTACCTTCCATTTTAGAATCAATACCATATGTTGGTTCCAAGGCAGAAGAACAATAAGAGGTAAGCAATTGCCCAGGGTTACCCAGCTAGGGCACATTTGAACCTAGCACCTCCCATCTCTAGATCTAGCTAGCAATCTGTTTCTTTGTTATTTTAAAAGAAACTACTTGCTCCAAAATGAAGTGGATAATCATTCACATTGGTGACCTGTGTGTAAGTGTATGTATATGTGTATGTGTTTGTGTGTCCTTGTGCAAATGGTGATACAGGGAGAGGCCACAGGAAGAGAGAAAGAAAGAAAAGAAAGAGGACAGAGAGGCAGACAGAGAAGGGAGAGACAGACAGCACAGAGCAGGAAAGAGTCAGAGAGATTTTGTAATTGTTAGGTTCCTTTTTGGCATTAGTACTCAGAGCTGAATAAAAAAGAGAACACATTTTTAATTTCCCTGAGCAGTGAAAAATTAAAAATGGACTCTAAACTAGGAGAATAGCAGCCTTGAACAGGGGAATAGTGGTGAGTGAACTAGTATTTAGTATTGCACTACCTGGCTGGCTTAAAAGGAAAATCATCCCCCACAACGTCAAAGCTGAGAGAATTGACTACAAAGAAAATAATTCCCCAAGGGAGAGTCTGAGGAAAAATGTTACCATCTACAGTAGGGTAGGGGGCAGAAAGAGAAAAGCACTCGCCTTCTCTAAGCACAATAGCACCTGCTCTACACCACCTGCTAGTAATTGGCCATTTTGTAAGTCTTAGTGTTTATTATCTAGAGTCATTTCAACATTAGGTGCTAGACCTTGAAGTAATAAGACAGGTTTGCTGGTATGTTTAATAAACTGGCCCTGAAGGTATTTTTCAAAAAAGCAAATTCCAGAACTATTTTGAATTCGGATAACATTTCCAGAATAAAAATGGAACTTCCCAGAGGGAATATCGTGTACATTATTCCTTTAGGTTCTGGCATATTTATTAGGTTGTTTATTTTTAAAAACATTATGTTCACATTTCGCAGTCACTAAGAAATAGCAGTCACTAAGAAATAATCATAAAAGCAATACCAAAGCCTTCCAGGAGCCCAGAAGTCATATGGGTAGAACCTACCCATATGATGATAGAAGCTGGGATTTTAGTCTAAAGTTCACAGTACATAGTTTGAATACACAATTTTCTGAGATTATTTTTCTGTGTGTATATGTATATAAGAGAGGAAGAGAGGTGGGATAAAGAGGAGGAAGGTGAAGGGAGAGAGAAGAAAGGGGGAAGAGAGGGAGGCAAAGACAGAAAGGGAAGCGATAAAGAGAGGGGACTAGAGATGGAGCCGAAGAGACAGCTTGAAGATGGGCAAGTCTTTAAGTATTTTAGTATCCCAGGCACCTCTGAGTTTAAGACTCTTAAATTGTAGAGAAAGGGCAGAAAAGGAAGTGTGGGTCAGAGAAGGAACAAGAGTCCTACACTGACCTACGGGAATTGGGGATTGGAGGGAAGGCTGCAAGGAGAAAACATATTATGAAAGCCCCACCCCGGCCAAGACTCCCTTCTTTAGTCCCTCCGTCTTGGAAATCCTTGAAATCTTGATCTCTGCCGTCTGAATCTGCTGCAGCCGTGTGTGTGCTGGGGATGGCAGTGAGGGAAAAGTGACGGACCTAGCAGCCCCAATTGGGGCCCCAGTTTTTAGAAGCCCCATGGTGGGGGGAAAGGGGGGGATAATGGTTGATGATTGATATGTGTGTGATTGTGTGTTGCGTTGTTGTCCTTTGATGGCGACCCTTCCCAACTGCGCTGGGACTGTAGTTATTATTTATGGCCGCGAGGTGGCGCTGCCTCCTCTATTGTCTCCCATCCAGACCAGAGGCTGCTCCATCCTACTGGAGCAGGCAGGCAGGGGGCCAACAGCATGGTCTGGAATCAGGAATGCAAGAGGAGAGTTTGGACCTTTCTGAGAGAGATCTGTCTCTGCGCCGGAGCCCCAGGGTGTCTCCTCTCCTAGGTTGGGGCTTGCTACATGGGGCGCTGCTTAATAAATGCTTATTAAGTGCGTATGCATGCTTGGGAATCGGGGCTTCATTGTGAGTTTGTCTCTCTGTTTCTGGGGTGCCAGTGTGCTCCCAGGCTACTGGCTGTACCTGGACCACATTAGGGAGAAAGGACTTCCGGACCAGAGTCCACAGAAGACCTGGGATTCAGGGGTTCCTGGCTCTTGTGCCCTTTAACAGTCATTTAAGTTCTCTGAACCTCACAAGGAATCCCAGTTCCTGCCCCTGCCTTTGCTTCTGGTTATACTGCTAGAAGTGTTTTTGTAAGCCTTAAAGCTATAGAAATGAGTGCGAGCATTATTCTTTGCTGCCATATTTGTTTGGGTCTCTACCGAGTCTATAAGTATGTGGTCAGACTGTCCTTGGGGCCTCAACAAGGGATGAGGCAAATAAGGGGCTACCCTGTGCTTCTGCTCTGCTGTGTGGTCCAGGAGAAGTCAGAGAAAGACAGTCTGACCCGGTGGGGCCTCAGTTGTTGGTACTGCCCAAGGCAGTGTCCCTCAGGAAGCAGAGAGGTGGCCTGCTGAGCCACACACACACACACACACACACACACACACGTCCCCTAATAGAATCTTGCTAAAGACAGCTGGCTCTGCGCCTCCCTCTCCTCTCTCCTTTTAGAACTCTCAACCATGAATTCTGATGAGATCAACCCCCTAACTTGGGGCCTCAAGAAGCCGCAGCCCTGGCCCGTCATCTAGCTGTCACTGCCCTCCCCAGCCTCCCTCCCAGCAATACCCACACAGCTGCTGATGCAGAAACCAGAAGAGAGCCAGGGATTCCTAAACTGGTGGAGCTTCTCCCCTTCCCCCCATTCTTACCTGCTTACACAGGAAATGGAGTCTGCCTTCTTCTTCTACCCCAGCTTTTCTGCAGGGTTCAACTCAATTCAGCAACTGCTACCCAGTAGAAAAGGCTTGATGAGCCATTCCTCAATTGATAAATGGGCAAGGGACATGAATAGGCAGTTTTCAGATGAAGAAATAAAAACTATCAATAAGTACATGAGAAAGTGTTCTAAATCCCTCCTGATTAGAGAAATGCAGATCAAAACAACTCTGAGGTACCACCTCATACCTAGCAGATTGGCTAAAATGACAGCAGGGAAGAGTAATGAATGTTGGAAGGGATGTGGCAAAATTGGGACATTAATGCATTGCTGGTGGAGTTGTGAACTGATCCAACCATTCTGGATGGCAATTTGGAATTATGCCCAAAGAGCTCTAAAAACCTGCCTGCCCTTTGATCCAGCCATACCATTGCTGAGTTTGTACCCCAAAGAGATCATAGTGAAAAAGACTTGTACAAAAATATTTATAGCCACGCTCTTTGCAGTGGCAAAAAATTGGAAAATGAGGGGGTGTCCATCAATTGGGGAATGACTGAACAAATTGTGGTATCTGCTGGTGATGGAATACTATTGCGCTCAAAGGAATAATAAACTGGAGGAATTCCATGTGAACTGGAATGACCTCCAGGAATTGATGCAGAGTGAAAGGAGCAGAGCCAGAAGAACGTTGTACACAGAGACTGATACACTGTGGTAAAATCGAATGTAATGGATTTCTCTACTAGCAGCAATGCAATGATCCAGGACAATTTTGAGAGACTTATGAGAAAGAACACTATCTAAATCCAGAGAAAGAACTGTGGGAGCAGAAAAGCAGAAGAAAAACAACTGCTTGATCACATGGGTCCATGGGGTATGATTGGAAATGCAGACTCTAAACCATCACCCTAATGCAAATATCAATAATATGGAAATAGATCTTGATCAATGACACATGTAAAACCCAGGAGAATTGAGTGTCAGCTACAGGAGTGGGGCGGGAGGAGAGGAGGGAAATAACATGATTCATGCAACCATGGAAAAATATTCTAAATTAATTAAATAAATACACTTAAAAAAAAAGTCTTGATGCTACCCGGGGGAAGGGAGGGGGAGATACAAAGGTAAATAAGACACCTTCCCCAGGAATCTTACAGCCCAGAAGGTCAGGACTTCCTATAAAGCTAGAGAAGAAATGAGCCAAAGGAAGCTCAGGTTTTCTAGTACAATCTATCTGAAGAAAAATTGCCTATCTAACATACCCAGTTAGGGGGTACAGTGGTTAGAGTGCCAGGCCAGGAGTCAGGAAGACTCCTCTTCCCAAGTTCAAATCTGGCTTCGGACCAGATGTTTGACCCTGAGCAAGTCACTTAACCCTATTTGCCTTATTTTCCTCATCTATAAAATAAGCTGGAGAAGGAAATGGCAAACCGCTCTAGCATCTTTGCCAAGAAAACCCCAAATGGGGTCAGAAAGTCAATCAGACACAAGTAAACAACAACAACATACCCAACAATGATATACCTAATATGAAAGGACTTAGAGACTTCTAGTGAGGAAGAACCCCTCCACCACCTCTTAGGGCAGCCCATTGCACTTTGGGGCGACCCAATTGTTAGGAAGTATTTCCTGATGTCCAGTTTAAATTCATTCTGTCTTTCTGCCCACTGGCCCCTGGAATCAAGCAGAATAAATCTAATTACTCCTTAGTGGCACAGATGTTCAGATATTTGACGATTTCTACTTCTGGGCCCTGAGGTTATAGATGTTTCTAAAATGGACCCAGATTCTCCCCACAGCCCAGTTGTGGTCTGATTAGGACAGAATACAGCGCAGCCATTACTCCCTCATTCTGGACACCGTATTGTCTTCATGGACCCTAGGATTGCAGAAGCTTCCTAATATGGTTACCATGTTTACTGTCAATACCAAAAAAAACCTGAACAACCTCCCCTCCCCGCAAAAAGAAACCAAGATCTTTTTTAAAAAACCTTTATCTTCTGTCTTGGAATCAGTACTAAGTATTGATTGTTACTAAGTATCGATTCCAAGGCAGAAGAGTGATGAGGGCTAGGAAATGGGGGTTAAGTGATATAGGGGGCCATACCTCTATATGATTTTTTGGGGTCCTGAGCAGCGTGGTGGCATAGGATGGTTAAGGCAGGAGAAAGAAAATGAGAACAACTAGACTAGTGGTTAGCCCATGCTGTCCCAAATTCTGCGGACATGGAAGTTTATTATATACTGATTTCAAGCAAAAAGGAGTCACAGTTGGTAAGGGGCAATAAATCACGAATAATCCATTGAAGTCTAAAGAATACAGATGCAAAGACAAATGGTCAAATTCCAAACCCCAATTCAGCAGGGGATAATTCCGGGAGAGGAAATATCCTATGGAGATGCTCATCAATTGAAATCTGCATTCAGACTAAAGACTCAGGTTTTAATCTGAATATGGGATCAGCATTTGTTTAGGATTTAGGCTTCTTCAATTATCAAGGAAGGAAATCATCAACTCATTAGAAGCTGGTCTGCCACTTCAAAGCTCTCCAATAAGAATTGTAAAAAAGGTGGGGATCAAAGATTGAGTCAAAAGAGGAGCCTCTGATTTTTATCTTAGATGGCCCATTCAGTCTGCATCCTGACATGCAGTGCAGAAAATCATACACACAGTTTTACTTGCCGATGATTTTGTAATGGGATCCAGATAAAATATCTGTTACAGACTCTGTTTCTCTAAATGACTCCTAATAGCCTCTTGGAGGGATCAAGTTGATTTTGGATTAACCTACCTGCTGGTACCAGAGCCTTTTTGGGGCTCAGGTGACCAGGACCAAACACAAAGACTGCCTCAGTCTGGATTGGTCACATAGGGAATCCAGATAAGAGGCCCTAAATTTGATCCTATTTCTCCAAAGGCTTTAATACATTGAACGGCTTCCCACAAAGTGACTAGCCCAAGGTCTCAGCACTAGGAAGTATCTGAGGCCAGATTTGAACCTCGGATCTCTTGTCTCTAGGCCTGGTTCTCAACCCCCCTGAGCCATGTACCTGCCCCTTAGACCCAGATCTTTTTCAGTAGAACTGCTCCCCTCCAATTTTGTCCTTGTGACATTACAAATATTTTGGAACTAAGGATAAGACTAGGTTTATCCCAGTTGAATTTCAACTTGGCCCACCCTTCTAACCTTTAAAAATCCTTTTGAATCTTCTCATCCGGGTATAGGTGACTGCTCCCTACTTTGTGTAATCAAGTCCAATTCTCTGTCACAGAAACACACAGAACCACTAAAGCAGTTACAGAGAAGAAGTCTTTCATCTGGACAAGGGAGACTAGAGTTCCTAAGGCCGCCACACAGAGCTGACTCTGGGAACAATGTCTCCAGGAAAATGCACCTGGACAGGGAATAGCCATCAGGGGAATTTCCAATGAAGAACTTGGGGTCTCATATATACTTTGGGGAATAAAGGATAGGAAGGACCATTGACTGGCTTACAAAGGAGACCAGAGAGAGGCCTAGATACAATGGGAGAAATGTCTAAGGCAAAGGGGTACTTAAGATTTGATGCTATCTACTAATCCTATCTAGGCTGAGCTCATTGGGTACTTTAAGGTTTCATGTTCAGTCTAAGACAGTGATTCCCAAAGTGGTCGCCACCGCCCCCTGGTGGGTGCTGCAGCGATCCAGGGTAGAGCGGTGACAGCCACAGGTGCATTTATCTTTCCCATTAATTGCTCTTAAAATTTTTTAAAAATTAATTTCAGGGGGCTAAGTAATATTTTTTTTTCTGGAAAGGGGGCGGTAGGCCAAAAAAGTTTGGGAACCACTGCTTTAAGACAAGAGTCAGTCTGGGACTTCCCTAAAGGCAAGTTCCCAAGAGTCAAAGGTAAATTCATTTGATGGTTCCATAAAATAAAGTCATCATCCCAACATTTACGAAGTAGTCCCAGAGAGGGAAGACCACTTGCCATAAATTCCATGGCTAATACATTCAGAGATGGGGTTCAGATCCAGGTTTTCTGCCTACAAATCCACAGTTCTTTCTACTTATCTGCTGGCTTGTTTTTTGTTGTGTGAGGGCAACAGGCTTCAAACCCATCCCTGAGCTGGGAGGATGTCTTTCCCAAGCACATGAAGACTGGGTGTTTGAGAACACTTTGTCCCAACGACTGTAAAGGCAACTGAAGCAGGTGCTGCGGAGCTCTTAGAGCTTGGTCAGCCTGGGAAGATGTCAGGATCATCCACTGCATCCCAGACCATCCCCAGTTGTCTTGACTTTTATCTGGACAATAGACTTTGATGACTCTATAACAGAGTGAAGCTGAATGACTGCTCCTTTAAATCCAATTCATGCACGAGTCAAGACATCATCCCATGAGGTCATTAGTCCCTCTTGAAAATGAAGGACAAGCAATGATAATAACATTTAGTCATTTTTCAGTCACGTCCAACTCTTGGCCACTGCATTTGGGATTTTCTTGCCAAGCCTAATGGAGTAGTTTGTCATTTCCTTCTCCAGCTCTTTTTACAGATGAGGGTTAAGTGACTTACCCAGGGTCACATAGCTAAGAAGAGTTCCAATGCCTGATTAAAACTCAAGTCTTCCTGACTCTAGTCCTGAAACTCTGTCTCACAGTAAAATGTAAACTTCTAGAAGGTAAGTCAGAATCAAAACTAGCCAGTTGGGCCCTTGGGATAAACCGCACAAAAGAGATTGAGGGCAAGAAACTCAGACACTCAATTTTTTAAGTCAAATTAAGGTTCTGATCAGGGAAAAAGACAAGGAGATATCAAAGTGTACAGAGAGGATTCAAAACACCAGTTCCTATGGACAGACTCACAGCATGAATGGGGGAAAGGGACAGGGTGGGGACAGTAAGGAAGAGACAGAGAGAGGAGGGAAAAGTCACTTCCTAGTTTAACTAATTATTCCTGCTTGGTAGGTAATTATTATTGGTAACTAAGCTCTCAGTGCCAACTACCACCACCAACCCACACATCCTATTATTCCTAAAATGCTAAATTGCCTAGTAGAAGCTGATTTGTTGGAGATGGAGTTTTCTCATTAGGAGTTGCCTCTGCCAGTGAAATCCCAAGTCCTGTGGGAAAACCAAACAAAAAGGAGTAGTTGCTAAATCCAGTGGTTTATATAGAAATTAGAATTTTCAGAACCCCAAAGATGAATGCCCTGGGTCAAAGGCCTGCTTGATTTATTCCAGTTAGAGCCAGAACAAAGATTAGCACGCCCATTTTATAGCCAGGGGTTTAGTACAAAACCTTGCAAATAGACCCTTTTTGCTTGATAAATGGCTTATAAAGTTTCCTCCTATCCCCATCACCTCTAAGGCAGTTCTTGCCTTCCCCTCCTTCTCTTGGAGTTTCTCCTCTCACCTTGGTGCAGCCTGGGAGGTTCTCCCTCCACCTTTCTGCCAGGTGAAATCCTTCTCTTCCTTTAGGACCCAGATAAAATTCCAACTCTTCCAAGGAATTTTCCCTGACCCTGACCTCCTGTCTAATAATTGGATCTCTTTTCTCTTCAGATTTCTAATTGCTCTTTATCTGACTGTGTTCTTTGCCCTCAATACTTTTTGAAAAAACAAGCCCCTTATTAACTTTTGTATTAGTATCAATTCAAAGACAAAAGAGGGGAAAGGGTGAGACAATGGGGGTTAAGCTACTTGCCTAGGGTCACAGATCCAGGAAGTATCTGAGGCCAGATTTGTAAGTCCTAAAATCCTCTTGACTCCAGGTCTGGTGCCCTATCTACTGTGCTACCTAGCAGCCCCATTTCTTTTTGTGGACACCACTGGTCTATAACACTCCCAAATAAGCAGTGTCTCAGTCTCTCTTATGAAAAGGATGGCATGTCCAATTTGGGAATGTCACTAATTAGTAAGATTTTTTCATAATAATAATAACAACTAGGGTAACAAACAGATAAAAGATCTGCAGAAATATTCATAGTAGCCTCTTCTCATTGTCAAGAACAATGGCACAACCACATTTGGTCTCTAACATCATAACACCAGATGTGCCCATAGAGGACATGGCAATGGCCCTCGAAACAATAGGGATAAGAAAAGCAATGGCCCCAGGCCAAATAGAAACACAAGATGAAAACATCTGTGCTAGAGGTGCCAACACAATTATGACGATGTTTTGTTTTGTTTTTGCTTTTAATTTAATATTTTACTTTCCCAATTACATGTAATAACAATCATTTATATATGTTTTCCAAATTATGAGATCCAAATTGTCTCCCTTCCCTCCCACCTCCTGGAGACGGTAAGCAATTTAATCTGGATTATACATGTATGATCTTGCAAAACATATTTTCCATATTGGTTATATTGTAAGCAGCCATAAAAACCAAAACCCCCCCAAAAAACACAGATACAAATAAAGTGAAATAGTATGCTTTGATCTGTCCTCACACTCCATTAGTTTTTTTGTTTTTGTTTTGCTTTTCTGGAGGTGGATAGTGTCAACATGGAATCTAGAAACTGTAATAATTGGATTAAGTCTACACTGCCGATCTTTAGATTTAATCACCAAAGGTATGAGCACCTCCAATTTTGGGAGGTCTGTAACCCACGTGTGCTAGAGTGGGTGATGAATCAGAATCAACTGACTGCCCCCTAGGCAGTCCTATGAGAAGCATCTATTGTGATTGGACATGCAAATTAGGAAGGAGGCACAGGAAATTACACATAAGAGATCCCTTTTAAAGGAGAAGGTCTTCTGAAGAGGGTTTCTGGTGAAGGAGCTCTTCTGGTCCATGGAGGAATGCTGGCTGGAACACTGAGACCTTGGTGAGACTGCTTTCAATATCTTCTTTAGAAGTCCATGTGGTGAGTTTAAAGACTGAATCTTCCTGAACTTTTCTTAAGGAACTTTCCTTTAATAGACTCTATGAATGAAGCTTTGCTTCATTCACCTCCGGGCCTCTGGACTTCTGAATCTCTGCTGAGGGTTTATTAGATCTACCTGCATTAATTAGAGGATCACAGTAATTTACCCACTGTGTTAGATTCTTATTCCCTTATTTCCTCTCTCTCTTCTCAATTGTAAATAAACTTCCATAAAAGTCAATTTTGACTTGAAGTTATTCCTTAATTGGGAATTTTTCCCCTGGCGACCACCTTTTAATATACTGAACCCAAAAAAACCCTTTTTCCCCCTTACAAAACCCCCAAACTTGTAGCCACATGGAATTTGAAAGCCCCCCAAGTTCAGTTAGCTTGAAAGTTGTAGAAACCAAGGAGGACCTTGTCACATGAGTTTCTCCCTGAGGGAAATCCCAACTTCACAAGTTTCTATTTAACAATAGACCTTAAAGTTGTTTAGATGGAGCTGGCAAATCTCATCCAGTATTAAACACCCTTTTTGGTCCCAGTAGTTTCTCCCTTTGTGTCAAAGTCCTCTTCCAGGTAGCCCAACCTTTGGCTGGATCTTTCCTTTTTGTGTCCAATGTATAGCATCAGCCTCTCCCTGATAATCCTACCTAATACTCCTCATCTTCTTTATAGCCACTGTAAAGTCAATCAACTATACTCTTCTGTCCTCAGTTCCTTTCCCTTAAACAGTATATAAGTCCCCCAATTCCTTTTATTCTTCTTGGCCAGGGTAGAGCCAGAGTCTCGGGCTCTGTGTGGGTTTGTGGTGGGTAACTCTGTGTGAAGACCTGAGAGAAAATGACTGAATGCCTCTCCTTAATTAGAGATGCGGTTTTTCTGACTATTTAATAGTTCTGTGTTTTTATCCAGTTGAAAAATAGCATTCTTTGTCATAAGTACTTCAGAATTATCTTGGATCATTGTATTGCCAGTAGGACACTTTCATAGTTGATCATTGAACAATATTGCTGTTACTGTATACAATGTTCTCCTGGTTCTGCTCACTTCACTCTGCATCCGTTCAAGTAGTTCTTTCCAGCTTACAGCCTTGTTTTATGAAACCCTCAAACATTTCTGGATCATCCTAGGTAGTATTAGTAAATCTTCAAGTATCCATTGCTCTCACCCTAGAGAGCATTAGTAGATACAATCTAATCTGAAGTGTTTTGAAGCTTCTCCCAAGGTATCTAAGCCATTCCTAGGTATTCCAGCTCCTGGCTAGAATCCTCTTTCCCCAGTCTCCCTGTAAGTCAATCAATACTCCTTCCTTTCCTATACTCCCTAAATAGTAAAAAAGACCCCAAGTTCTTCAATTTGATGGAAAATTCCCATTTGAGATGCATTTTCCCAGAAACAGTGTTCCCAGAGTCCCAAAGTTTGGCTCTGTGTGGTGTTGTATGTTATGACTCTGTGTGATGGCCTTAAGAGCATTGTTTCCCTTGTCCTGATTAAAGATGTATTCTTTATAATTGCTTTTTTAATGATTCTACGTTTTTTAGGTTAACACAGATTTTTCTGAAATCATCTTGCTCATCATTTCTTATAGCACAATAGTATTCCATCACCATCATATACCACAATTTGTTCAGCTGTTCCCTAATTGATGGATGTGTGGCAACGCTGGGGAATAGAATCACAAGGTATTCAAAAAAAGGAAAACTACCCAAAGCGTGGACTAAATTTGAAATATTATTATAAAAATTATGACTAAGACAACATCAATAAATATTAATCCATACAACTACTTTTCCTTCTATATAAAATTATTAGGGGTATACAGGGTGTTCAGAGAAGACTAGTCCCTCTGGTATGAGGGCTTGCCAAGCCCAGCTCAGAGATACTTTCCTCTTTTGGTGTCTACCTGTGGCTCTAAGAAGCTGTAACATGCACAGTGGCCACACCTTGAGAAACCATCCCAGCAAGCAGTCTCAGGTTGAGATAACCAAAAGATGTCAACCCTATTAGTGAGTTAGGGGGATGTCTTTCACCTGAAGGAAGGGGAGGATAAGAATAATTTGTTCCAAAGGCCACAGAAGCAGCTGAAGCAGGGGCTATGAAGTACTAGACAATGAAGAAGCCAAGGTCATCCACTGCATCCCAAGTCATCGCCAGTTATCTTGACTTTTATCTTGCTTCTGGGCTTTCTTCAAAGACTCTGGAAGAGAGAATGAGGCTGACCACTGTGTGCCACTCTGCCTCATGTAAATCCAAGTGGTGCTCCAGTCAAAAGGCATCACCAGTGATATCATTTTGTTCCTCTTCAAGTATAAAGGATAGCAACCAACCAAAACTATTAAGGAAAGAATCTCTGAGCACATTGAGGACATCCTTGATGAAGGTATCAGAAAGGAACAAGCAATTTTTTGCTAGTGATATTCCACAGAAGAAAATATCTCTACCCCCACACCAGTGCTGAAACATGTGGAGGGTACAAGATGCTGCTGTATGTATTGTTTACTAGCTATTTTTAAAAGCATTCAATTCTAGAGAGCAAAATTCTACTTCAAAGGTTATGTTTTAGGGGCAACTAGGTAACTTGGGGATTGAGAGCCAGGCCCAGAGATGGGAGATCCTGGGTTCAAATCTAGCCCTAGACACTTCCTACCTGCATGATCCCCGGCAGGTCACTTAACCTCCACTGCTTAGCCCTTACTGCTTTTCTCCTTTGGAATCAATATATAGTATTGGTTCTAAGATGGAAGGCAAGGATTTTGTTTTATTTTTTTTGTTGTTGTTGTTGTTGTTTTTAAAGCCTTACCTTCCATCTTGGAGTCAATACTGTGTATTGGTTCCAAGGCAGAAGAATGGTAAGGTTAGGCAATGGGGGTCAAGTGACTTGCCCAAGGTCACACAGCTAGGAAGTGTCCAAGGCCAGATTTGAACCTCAGACCTCCCATCTGTGATAATGAAATTAAATCTGTCCTGCCCATCTTTAATCACCGAAGGTGAGAACATCCCCACTTAATTCACAAGTTGGAAGGTCTGTCCCACATGTGCTAGAGTGAGTGAGGAATCAGAATTTACTGACTGCCTCCTGGGCAATCCTAAGAAAAGCATCTGTTGTGATTGGACACGTAAATTAAGAGGAAGGTACAGGAAGTGACACAAAAGAAACTCCTTTAAAAGAGAGTGACAACTTCCTATAGTTCTCTTCTTGTTCATGTCTTGAACTTGGAGGAGCATTGGCTAAGACCTTGGACTAGGTGAGACTGCTCTTAATCTCTCCCTCGGAATTGCATGTGGTGAGTGTAAAGACTAAATCTTCCTGGATTCTGTGACAGAAGTCTCCTTTCAAGAGAAGACCAGAGAATGGAGCTTTTGCTTCATTCATCCCCGGCCCTCAGCCTCAGGGACTTTTGGCTCAGCCTTCTCTTATTAAGGACTAGTTAAATCTGCCTGGGTTGAGCCAGGGGCAGAAGCAAATTACTCAGTGTATTAGATTACTTATCCTACCTTATCCTCTCTCTAATGTTCTTATTTTCCCTTCCTCTTTTCATTTGTAAATAAACTTCCATAAAAGTGATTTTGACTTAAGATTATTTTTCAACTGGGGATTAATAATTATTCAATTCCCTAGTGACCAAACCTCTTAATATTCATCCAACCAAACCCCCTTTTACCCCCTTACATGTCTCTAGGCCTGGTTCTCAATCCCTGAGCTACCCAGCTGCCCCTGAAGGCAAGGATTTTAAAAAATAAAATAAAATAAAATAAAATAAAATAAAATAAAATAAAATAAAATAAAATAAAGGCTATACTTTAGAGGCAGCAAGGTAGTATGGTGCATAGTGCTGAACATGGAGTCAGGAAGACCTGAGTTCAAATCCATCCTCAGATACTTAATAGCTGAGTGACTGAGCAAGTCACTTAACTCTTTGCTTCAGTTACTTCAACTGTAAAATGATAATAATAGCAGCACCCTTGTCCCAGGGCTGTTATGAAGATCAAATGATATTATTTATCTTTGCAAAAGCACTTTGAAAACCTTAAATAATATGTAAAAATGCATATATTTATACAAATTGAAATATTAGCTATTATTATTATCTTCCCACAAGGCATCTGTCAAAATTATATCAGGTTCCTTGAAAGAAAGAACAGCAGAAATAGCCTTGGTCAACAACTCTCTGGTCCAGTGGTTCCCAAATTTTTTTGGCCTACCACCCCCTTTCCAGAAAAAATATTACTTAGCCCCCTGGAATTTTTTTTTAATTTTAATAACAATTAATAGGAAAGATAAATGCACCTGTGGCCATCCATCACCGTTCCCCTGGATTGCTGCAGCACCCACCAGGGGGCGGTAGCACCCACTTTGGGAATCACTGCTCTGGTCATTAATATCAAGTAAGAAAAAAATAGAAAGATACACCTTCCCCAATGGTTGCCACAGTCATGGAGGAGATATCCTGGATAAGTGGTATTCTGTTTATGGACAAGATGATATTGGTTGAATCAAGCCTCATAATATTTCAAAATACAATGCATAATCACTCTTTTTCTGTTGTTGTTGAACTCTTATCTTTCATCTTAGAATCATTGCTGTGTATTGGTTCTAAGGTAGAAGAACAATAAGGGCCAAGCAAAGGGGGTTAAGTGACTTGCCCAGGGTCATGAAGAATGATCTCTCTTAAGAATCTGTCTGAACTATCCACACAAGCAATATCAAGTGGACTGCTCAACTATGACCCGCATTTGAATGGGACACTCCAAAGAGTTTGTCCATCAGTAGCTTAATACCTTGGACTGACTGCAAATAGACAGCGAGTTGGCTCTAGATTGAACAGGAAGGGAACAGTCAGTTGTTGGAAATGGCAATGTTCATTAATAATCCCAACCTTCTCCCTACAATGGCCCATATTTTTCAAATCGAAGTCTTCCAATGTCATTGTATGGATGATAGTCATGGAATGTTCCAGCCTCTGAAGAACAGAAATTGAGGATCACCCACAGGGCAATGGAAAAGGGCATGGAGGACCTCATCAGGCAGCCATGTAATGTGTCCCAAGCAAGGAATTGCAAAGGGAAAGTAGTATAGAAGTTGTTATTTGAGAAATGAATGGATGAAAAAAGAATGCTAGTGCCTTTTCTTTATTGACTATCTCCAGTTTCTCCTGTCTGTAACTCACTTACATGCAGTTCTTGGCATGTTTTCTCTCCCGTTAGATTGTGAGCTCCTTGAAAGCAAGAATTGTCTTTTGCCTCTTTTTGTATCTCCAGCACTAAGCATAGTACCTGGCACATGGTGGGAGCTTAATAAATGTTTATTAACTGACTGATGGAAGATAGGCTGGTCACAGTGAGAGTGAAGAATAACTGACAAGACTATGTGCTCTATTGGTATTCTTGTGATGTTAAGAGGATTTGAGTCCCTTCCACTTCTAGCAGCAAAGATGCAGAACAAGAAATGTTCTGAGTTCACCCAACCCACCTCTAGATAACCACAATAAGTGAATGAATGAATGCCTCAAAACAAATTTTGGAGTGGCAGAACCAACAAAAGCTAGAGTAAAAGGGGCAACTGGGTGGATCAGTGCATTGAGAGCCAGGCTCAGAGATGGGAAGTCCTGGGTTCAAATCTGGCCTCAGACACTTCCTAGCTGTGTGACCCTGGGCAAGTCACTTGACCCCCATTGCCTAACCCTTACCATTCTTCCATCTTAGAACCAATACATAGAATTGGCAGAAGGTAAGGGTTTTAAAAAAAAAAAAAAGAAAGAGTAAAGCAGTATTTCAGCCAAAGAAAACATAGGGAGACAGCAGGAAGGATCTGTCTTACTGAGATAAAAAAGGAGAGCGATAGAACTGGCATTTTGAAGAGAATTTGAGGAAGATCCTCAACATTTTGGTAGACTTCCTATTGGTAACTCATGTGAAGATATGGGCAAGAATTGCACAGAATCAACAATCATAGGTTGCCCCTACATTACTAGAGGTAATAACACTAAAGAGAGCACAGGTCTGTTTTTAGATTTGAGGATATATATAAAACAGCTAATGTTTTCTAGTGCTTTAAGGCCTGAAAAGCCCTTTGCATTTTATGTTGCAATCCTCACAATAATCCTGTAAAATGCCATTGATAAAATTCTGCAGTGTCCAAAAAAATGGCTGGCACTTAATAAAATTTGTCATCTGAAAAAAAAAAACATTCTGCGAAATAGATGCTGTTATTATCCTCATTTCACAGATGAGAAAACTGAAACCTGGAAAGGTTAAGTGAATTGCTCAGGGTCAGACAACTAATAAGTTTCTGAGGCAGGATTTGAACCCATTTTCTGGACTTCGAACCCAGCACTCCATTTCTTCTGTTAAATAGAAATCAGTCCTCCTTTGACTTTCTCATTTGCTCTAAGCGGTCTACTGTCTGCTGCCAAATGGAGCGAGTCTAATTTCTCCTTTACATCATAGACCTTCAGATACTTAAAAGACAGCTTGATGGTGTCTCTCCTAAGGTTTGTTCTTCTCCAGAGCAAACATTCCCATTTCCTCCCGACTGTTCCTTAGGGGGCCTGGTTTCCAGTTTCCTCATTATCCTTCTTGCTCTCAGTGGGACACATTTGAGATTCTTAATCCAGGTGTGGCCTGAAACCAGCTCTAGCAAGAACCAGAGAGCAGATTGTCACATTTTCATTGTGAGCATTTACACCTTGGAAAGAGGTAAATGCTTCAAATCAGAACTCAATTTATGGTTTTATTGACAGTCTAGCCTTAAGAAAATGATAGAGAAAATGTGAATAATGCAGATTAAACTTAAAAGTACATGTATTATTATTAAAATTAAATTAAAATTATTTTTAATTTTAAATTTAATTTAAAATGAAATTTTAATTTCATTTTAAATTAAATTAAAATTATTATTAAAATTGGTACATATTTTTAGGGCAGTTGTTAAACATTTACTAGCATGCTGCAGTAAATGTGTCTCCTAAAGCATGATCTTAGAACTGAACAGAATATTCCACATGTGAGCTGACCAGAACAAAGAATAATAGCTATAATAATAATGAGTTGACATTTATAGACTACACAGACCTTTCAATTACCAAAAAAGGTGGCCAAAAACAACACCGCTAACAACTGACCCATATTCCTCCTTTTTCATCTGTGTAAAATTGTAATAAAGTGTTTTACATCTCCTGGAGTCTTAGAGCAACCTCAGGAGGAGTCATTTCTTTCCATAGAGATGAAAATCTATGAGAATCTATAGATGAGTTCATTGGTATTGTGACTTGCCCAAAGTCACATGGTTATTACATGTCAGAGGCAGAATTTGAATCCAGGGTTTCCAGACTATAGGCCCAGCACTTTATACAACTACTCACTGGTTTTGTTCTCCCTACTTTGCTTATAACCTAATTATAGGTTATATATCTGGGGCGTTTTGGGGGGGGAAGATAAGGGGGTCGGGGCAAGTTTAAACCCTTACCTTCTGTCTTGGAATTGATACCAATTGATACTGAGTGATAAGGGATAGGCAATTGGGGTTAAGAGACTGGCTCAGGGTCACACAGCCAGGACCTCCTGCCTCTAGTGTCCTGGTGCTCTATCTACTGCAGTCTTATCATCTTGTCAAAAAAAAGAAACTGAGGTTAGACTATCTGAGTTGATGTTTTCTTGATGAAACCATGCTAGCCTCTGGTGATCACTGGGTGTCTCTGAGTCTGACTGTGTGTGTGTGCCTGGTCTCTTTGGATAAGTGTGACAGTGTGTCTCTGTAAGTCTATGTGTGTATGTCTCTGTGTCTGAGTGTGAGTGTGTGTGTGTGTGTGTACCTGGACTCTTTGAATAAGTGTGACAGTGTCTCCATAAGTCTCTGTGTGTTTGTGTGTCTCTGTGGCTGATTGTGTGTGTGTGTGTGTGTGTGTGTGTGTACCTGGACTCTTTGGATAAGTGTGACAGTGTGTCTCCGTAAGTCTATGTGTGTTTGTATGTCTCTGTGGCTGATTAAGTGTGTGTGAGTGTGTGTGTGTGTGTTTTTGGATAAGTGTGACAGTGTATCTCTGTAAGTCTATGTGTGTTTGTGTGTCTCTGTGGCTGATTAAGTGTGTGTGAGTGTGTGTGTGTACCTGGACTCTTTGGATAAGTGTGACAGTGTGTCTCCGTAAGTCTCTGTGTGTTTGTGTGTCTCTGTGGCTGATTGTGTGTGTGTGTGTGTGTGTGTGTACCTGGACTCTTTGGATAAGTGTGACAGTGTGTCTCCGTAAGTCTATGTGTGTTTGTATGTCTCTGTGGCTGATTAAGTGTGTGTGAGTGTGTGTGTGTATACCTGGACTCTTTGGATAAGTGTGACAGTGTATGTATCTCTGTAAGTCTATGTGTGTTTGTGTGTCTCTGTGGCTGATTAAGTGTGTGTGAGTATGTGTGTGTGTGTGTGTGTGTGTGTATACCTGGACTCTGGATAAGTGTGACAGTGTGTCTCTGTAAGTCTATGTGTGTTTGTATGTCTCTGTGTCTGTGTGTGTGTGTGTGTGTGTGTGTGTGTACCTGGACTCTGGATAAGTGTGACAGTGTATCTCTATAAGTCTATGTGTGTCTGTGTGTCTCTGTGGCTGATTAAGTGTGTGTGAGTGTGTGTGTGTGTGTGTATACCTGGACTCTGGATAAGTGTGACAGTGTGTCTCTGTAAGTCTATGTGTGTTTGTATGTCTCTGTGTCTGAGTGTGTGTGTGTGTGTGTGTGTGTGTACCTGGACTCTGGATAAGTGTAACAGTGTATCTCTGTAAGTCTATGTGTGTCTGTGTGTCTCTGTGGCTGATTAAGTGTGTGTGAGTGTGTGTGTGTGTGTACCTGGACTCTTTGGATAAGTGTGTCAGTGTGTCTCCGTAAATCTATGTGTGTTTGTGTGTCTCTGTGGCTGATTGTGTGTGTGTGTGTGTGTGTGTGTACCTGGACTCTTTGGATAAGTGTGACAGTGTGTCTCCGTAAGTCTATGTGTGTTTGTATGTCTCTGTGGCTGATTAAGTGTGTGTGAGTGTGTGTGTGTGTGTGTTTTTGGATAAGTGTGACAGTGTATCTCTGTAAGTCTATGTGTGTTTGTGTGTCTCTGTGGCTGATTAAGTGTGTGTGAGTGTGTGTGTATACCTGGACTCTGGATAAGTGTGACAGTGTGTCTCTGTAAGTCTATGTGTCTTTGTATGTCTCTGTTTCTGAGTGTGTGTGTGTGTGTGTGTGTGTGTGTGTGTGTGTACCTGGACTCTGGATAAGTGTGACTGTGTCTCCGTAAGTCTATGTGTGTTTGTGTGTCTCTGTGGCTGATTAAGTGTGTGTGAGTGTGTGTGTGTGTGTACCTGGACTCTGGATAAGTGTGACAGTGTGTCTCTAAGTCTATGTGTGTTTGTGTCTCTGCATCTGAGTGTGTGTGTGTGTGTGTGTGTGTGTGTGTGTGTGTGTGTGTGTGTGTGTGTGTGTGTCCCTGCCGCCCAGGTGGTCTGAGAGGAGGCAGGAGGCTGGTCTCCATTTAGGAAAGGGCTCGGGAGGCGCCGCCTCAGACCCGCTGCAGGCCTTAAGGGTCAGCTAGTTAAGCATCTCCTGGCTGGGAAAAGAATGTGCAAATTGTCTGTAACTCAATCCCGGCGTCCCGCTCCCCGCTCCCACCCCCAACCCCGTCTCACAAACGATCCTTCTGTGGAGGAAAAGTTTTCCAGGGAGGTCAGTGCCGGCCTCCCGCAGTCCACACTGAAAGCCGGCCCCCGGGCAGCCCCAGCGAGGGAGGGAGAACACGGCGGCAGCCCTCGCCAGCCCCCCAGCTAGAAGCGGACAACCCCCCCCCCCCACCCCCCCGTATCTTTGGCTTTTTCATCGCGTTGATGCTCCAGTCTTGCTCCCCCCTCACCGACCCGCTCTCCGTTCTTTGGAACATTCTGTGTAGATTTTAAAGGAAGAAAAAGCATTCTTGATAAAAGCAACCAACACCTTCCCCGGCTTCCACTAGTGCGAGCTGCAGTCTGCGGCGGTAGCTCTCCCTGCATGCTTACAAAGCGTGGAAGGAGCGGCCTCCTTCCTCGGTTCTTCTCTGCGGCTGGGCCGAGCTGAGAGAGTCCAGTTACAGAGTCCGTTTGGGTTCTTTTTGCAGGGCTCCGTGTCTAACAGGGTAACCGCTGGCCCCACAGCCTGAATGCAAGGTGGGCTCCATTTCAACGCTCCCCCAGGGCTCTCTGGGACCCTGAAGGGGGGCCTGGGGCTCCCTAGACTCCCTGCCGTTAGATGAACCCCCCCCACCGACTCTGTGGGCCCAACTTCAGGGTCCCTTGCACCCCCGCGCCACTTAGCCACTTAACAGCCAGATTTCCCCAGATCAGGGCAAAAGGAAAAGAATCTCGATGTTCAGCAATGTTTGCAGCAGTTCTCTTTGTGGTGACCACGGACTGGAAATCGTGGGGATGCCCATCAGTTATAGAATGGCAGAACGAGTTGTGGCATAGGATTGTGATGGAATACTGTTGTGCTATAAGGAACAATGAGCAAGTAAAGGAAAAAAAACTTGGAAAGAGCTACGTGGGATAATGAGCTGCGCATGGGAATAATATATACATCGGCAGATTTAATTCTATTTTTTTTTTTAACCCTTATCTTCCTTCTTGGAATCAATACTAGTACTGGTAAAGGCAAGGCAATGGGGGTTAAGTGACTTGCCCAAGGTCACATAGCTGGGAAGTGTCTGAAGGCAGATTTGAACTCAGGACCTCCCATCTCTAGACCTGGCTCTCCATCCACTGAGCCACCCAGCTGACCCCCAGATTTAATTCTTCAAGAATAACTTGTGAATGTCACCTCCAGAGGATGAACCCAAAAATGGAAACATGAAAGACATCATCTAGGTATACATATCTGTCTCCCGGATTATGCTTTCTAGGGGAAGGGAAGGGGAGAGACAGGCTGAGATGCTTGTAAATACATTCTGTTAAGAAAAATTATTTAAATAGTCAGCTTAAATGATACGTGTAAAACCCAGTGGAATTGTGCGTTGGCTAAGAGGGCTTTAGGGGGTTTGGGGAGAGGGAAAGAACAGGAAACATGTAACTATGGGAAAATATTCAAAATAAAAATTAAAATATAATTTAAATCGTCAGATCAGCATTTACAAAGGAATATTTTCTTCCAAGTTATAGTGAAATGCAACACAGGATCTCCACCCCAACACCTGGGCCATAGAATACCTCCTTAAAGGACCCCAGTCTCTGGGAAGATAGAGGGGATTAGGTTCACAGCTTAACTCAGTTCCTACAAAGCACAGTGGGGGTGCAGTGGGTAGAGCTCTGGGTCTCAAGTCAGGGAGACTCAGCTTCCTGAGTTCAAAACTCAGACATTTATTAGCTGTGTAACCCTGAGCAAGTCACTTAATTCTGTTTGCCTCAGTTTCCTCATCTGTAAAATGAGCCCGAGAAGGAAAAGGTAAACCATTCCAGTATCTTCACCAAGAAAACCCCAAATGGGGGTCATGGAGAGTTGGACACCCCTGGAATGCCTGAACAACATAAATATATACCTGTGTGTTTATATACTTGTCTAGGAAGAGCAAAACAGAGCCTTAAAAGCTTTTCTGCAATAAGGCATCACCCATAATTCGTTAAGATCATACTAGGTTCAGGGGCTCAGTAGATTGAGAGGTGTGCCCAGAGACCAGAAGTAGGACTCTATACTGCCTCCTTGGGGAACCTTTTCTGAGTTCAAGTGCCCCAAGGGCAGATTCAAGCTGTGGAGAGATTTGAGAAAGTGCTTGCTTTGGGTGGCTGGACAGAGGGGAGGGCCATGCAAAAAAAAAAAAAAATGATTTGGAGCACTGCGAAGAGGGGGAAAGAGCAGCTCCCCGAGTGCCGTCTCTGCATGGGTACCACACCTTCGCCAACGCTGTTCTATAGGAACTGAGCTAAGCTGTTTGTGTATTTGTCCATTACACCTTGTGAAATAAATATTCTTTTATCAAAACTAGTCCAGTTATTAGTGGTTAAATGGAGCTGGAGTACCAAGGACCCTCACCTAGATTTGAGGGAGCAGCATGGGTGGGTGCTGGCCATTTGCAGAGAAAACTATGGAGAAGTGTGGAGGAGGGATGAAATGTCACCAAGCTGACCTTGGGGCTGTTGGGGGAAGCAGGATAGTCAGTGTTATACGTTAAGATGCCCACGTCTTTTTCCATTTAGCCGCGTTGCCATCATCCTACTTACCAAAGGATCATAGGCTTATAGGATTTAGAGCTGGACAAGACTAGACATCATCTTGTATAGATCCATCACTCACTTTAGAGTCCTGATTGGTGCGAATACATCCCCTAAAGTGGTCATATTATTTGAATTTTACAATATCTATTTCCATTGGGCTGGAACCAATTACCATGTTTTATGAAATTATAATTTCAAACAGTACAAATTCAAATCCACTTCACTGCTTCAAAGGGATTCATTATTCATATTAATATGGTGCGATAAAATTATATTATGTATAAACAAAGAAGTCATACTCAGAAAATGAAGATCATTCATTTATTTGTTTATTCAATAAGCATATATTAAACTTCTCCTAAATGTTAGGCTTTGTTCTAGGCATTGAGGTTACAGAGACAAAAACAAAACAAAGTCTGCACTTAAGGAGCTTACATTCTCTTGGGGGGAAAAATGCATACATGAACACAGAAAATTAAATACATAATACATAGAAAATAATTTCTAAGGTGAAGACACTAGAAAATGGGTCAAGGGGATCAGGAGAGATTTCCTACAGGATGTGGCACTGGAGATAAGTTTTGAAAAAAAAAATCAAGAAATCAAAGACTTCTGTGGTGTTTCCATGAGGAGGAAGTACATTCCAGAGGTAGGGAACAAGAGCCTGAACAAAAGCAGAGAAATAGAAGATGGTATGTTAAATGTGGAGAATAGAAAAGAGGTCTGGTTTGGGTCTGTCAGAATCTAGACCAGTGGTTCCCAAACCTTTTTGGCCTACCACCCCCTTTCCAGAAAAAATATTACTTAGCGCCCTTGGGAATTAATTTTTTAAAAAAAATTTAATAGCAATTAATAGGAAAGATAAATGCACCTGTGGCCATCACCACCATCCTGGATCACTGTAGCACCCACCAGGGGGCAGTGGCACCCACTTTAGGAATCACTGATCTAGACCAAGGTATAGTAATGTGAAATAAACCTAGAAAAGCAGGGTGGAATTTATTTGTGAAGGGCTTGAAAAGCTAAAACTTTGTGTTTTTTATAGAAGCAAAAGGGAGCCATTATAGTTTCTTGAGCAGAGGAGAGACCTGATCTGACTCATACTTTATTTGGCAACTAACATGGGGAATGGATTGGAAAAAGAAGAGTCTGGATAATAGTTTATTGAATAGGAGAAGAAGGCCTATATAAGGACAGTGGCTATATGAACAAAAAGAAAAAGATGAATATGAGTGGTAGAATCTAGGAGACTTGGAAACTGATTGGATATGAAGGTGAAGGAGAAGAGTCACGGTTCACTCTTAATGGATTAGAATGATACTAGTTCCCTCAACAGAAAAAAAAAGAAAGTCAAGAAGATAAAAGGGTTTGGTGGGAGAGAGATAATGAAATCTGTTTTGGATGTAGTGAATTTTAGATAACTATGGCCTATTTAATTGGAAATAATCAGTTAGTAATGACTTGACTAAGATTACACAGTTTGCAAATAACAGGTCCTCTGACTCTATGCTTATGAAGTTGATTTCTTGAACCCAACCATAGCATTTGACATTGTCTCACTACATTTTATCCTATTTGTTTTGACATATCATTCAAGCTTTTTTGAATTCTGACTGATACTCAATATATTGGTCATCCCTGGCAGTTTTGTATAACTGGTAAATTGGATTAGCATGTGCCATCTCTACCTTCATCCTAGTCACTGACTATATATTTGTTCACATGTGTGTGTATAAACAATACAATAGATAAATATGTATATTTGCAAATAAAATAACATATCTACATATATGTGTGCATGCATAGATGTATATGTATACATCTTTGTGTGTGTGGAGAGAGGAAGAGAGAAGTAAAGGGGTAGATAAGAGAGAAAAAGAGAGAGGAGAGAGACAGAGAAAGAGAGATGGGAAGAGAAAGAGAGACAGAGAGAGAGAGAGGAAGAGGGAGGGAGAGAGACAGAGAGAGGAAAGAGATGGAAAGAGAAGGGAAGAGCAGGGAGAGAAAGAGACAGAGAGAGACAGAGAGGGAGGGAGGGAGAAAGAAAGAGGGAAGGAGAGAGAGATAGAAACAGGAAGAGGGAGGGAGGGAGACAGAGAGGAAAGAGAGACAGAAAGGATAAAGAAAGAAAAAGAGGGAAAGACAGAGAGAGAAAGAGAAAGAGGAGAGAGAAAGAAAGAAGGGAAGAGACAGAGAGAGAGACACAGACACAGACACAGACACAGACACAGACACAGACACAGACACAGACACAGACACAGACACAGACACAGACACAGAGACACAGAGAGACACAGAGCATCTTGTTGCCTCTAGCCTAATTTCCACCCCCTCCACAGGGAAGCAGGCTTCTCTAATTTCTCTGGCTCTCTCTATTCTTTCTGTTCTTCTCTTCACATTCCAGCCTACATTCAAAGTGACTAATGACTAATAGCTAAGCCCTTTGACTGTCTGACCCAGCTCAAGGAACTGAGGCCAAGTAGAATTGGCTTCATCTGTCCTGTGGCTTCAGGAGTGATTAGATTTCTGCCTCTTGCTCAAGGGCTCAAGACTCAGCCTTGTTTTCTAGAAACCTGCAAGGGACCTTTTGCCAAATAATAAGTCTGGGATTTTAGGCCACTCCATTGCTCATTTAACCCACTTTTTTTTTTTTTGGCTGTTCAGGGTCTCTCAACATCACCACCCCACCCCATCTCTTTGCCTGCCTTTGTGCTTCTCTGTCCATTTCATAGATGCTGCTTCTCTTCAATTTTTTCTGTCCTTTTCTTCCCTCCCTCCCCCTTTTCTTTTCTTCCTTTGCTCTCTCCCTTCTGGAGAACTATTGGAACAACATAACCTCAAGAAGAATCAAAACTGGAGAGGACCATGAGGTCAATGGAAAGAGCCTTCGTAGGTTTCTGTAGGCTACAAATATTAAATATGATAACTTCAAAGTTAGAAGTTCCTTCCTTCCCCCATCCTCTATTTCATCTTCTCTGGCAGTCTCTTTCTCTTCCCCTCTGCCTTCCTCCTCCTTCTCTTCCTCTTGATCTCTCTCAATCTGCTTCTTATTCCTTCGGGTTTTTTTCCTCACTTTCCCCTTTATTTTCTCTCTTTCTTTATTCCAATCTATTCTGTCTAAACCACCAGTTTTATGCTTGTAAAAGAAAGTCACTGTCACTTCCTCATTAAAAAAATTAATAAAAGCTCATATATGTATATATATGCTGCATTTTATATACATATAAGCATAGATATATATGTATGTATCAATTTGATCCCTGGGAAATAGGTGCTATAATTATATTATTATACTTATTTTGCAGATGAGGAAACTGAGGCTGAGAGAAATTAAGTGACTTGCCCAGGGTCACACAGCTACTCTCTGTGCCTGAATTTGAACTCATGAAGATTAGTCTTCCCAATTCCAAGTCCAATGTTCAATCCACTTTGTGCCTTCTTTATCTGGGTAACCATGGGTAAATCATTGAAACTTTCTGTGCCTCAATCAACTCTCTTGGACTTTTTTGTTGAATTAGAGCTGAATCTTGAGCTGCATTTATCAAAGGAACTCCAATGAATTGCAGATTCTTGATATATTATTATTACAGTGTGGGGATAATAGGTGACAATAGAGAGTCAGAAAAACTGAGTTTGAATCCTGGCTCTGCCACTCTGAGACTCAGTGTCTTCAACTCTAAAAAGGAATATCTATATATTCTTTTTACATTATAAGGAAAATGCTTCTTAAACCTTAAAAGCACAATGTTGACATTTTTATTATAGCTGGAATTTATATAGTAATTAAGAGCTTACCTAGTGCTTTACATATGCAAAGGGGGAGCATGGAGGTTCTGGCCAATGAAGTTCCAGTCCTAGGGGTTTGGTCCAAAAGGGAGATCTGACTCTCCATTCTACCTCATCAGGAATGCCCACAAGCATGCTCATCCCAAGTGTGTGATGCAAGTCCCTTGCTACTCATAAATTATCTCATTTGATTTGTATGGTAACTCTATGAGACAGGCAGTCAGCAGCAAGCATTTATTAATTTATTTGAGGCAACTGGTTGTACAATGGGGAGTGCTGGGCTTGAAATCAGGAAGAACTGAGTTCAACTCCAGCCTTAGACATTTAGTAGCAAGTCATTTAATTGCTACTTGCCTCAGTTTCCTCAACTGCAAAATGGGGATAATAATAGCACCTACCTAACTAGGTTGTTGTAAAAATCAAATGAGATAATGCTTGTAAAAAAAAAAGGAAAGTTCTTAGCAATAGTGACTGGCACATAGAAGGTACTACATAAATATATATTCCCTTCCCTTTCCCATTAAGCCCTTTCATGTGCCAGGCATTATACTAGTGTTAGAGATACAAAGAAAAGCAAAAACAGTAATTATCTTCAAGGAACTCATAAGGCAATACAAGTATCATCATCTCCATTTTGTGGAGGATGACACTGAGGCACAAAGAAAGATATTGACTTGCCAATGGACTTATTGGTGGCAGAGGCAGGATTAGAACTCAGGCCTTGTGACTCATGGAATCTTCTCTTACTGTTTTCCTCATTTATGAGTTCCTGCTCCAAAAACTTGGATCTTTAAGTTTATCAAAGACAAGATTACTATAGTCATGTACTATTGCAGTTGTTTCCCTAAGATCTACCACTCTATTTTTTAGCCAGTACCAGGTTATTTTGATGATTTTCAATTTGTAATGGAGTTTGAAATCTGATATTTCTTAGCCACCTCCCTTCACATTTTTTTTTCATTGAATCCCTGGATATTCTTGACCTTATACTCTTTCAGAAGAATTTTGTTAGTATTTTCCTAGATCTATAAAATAATTCTTTGGTAGTTTGACATGACACTGAATAAGTAAATTAAATTTAGATAGAATTATGCTTTTTATCATGGTTTGGCCTACCAATGAGCAATTAATATTTCTCCAGTTTCTTAGAATTACCTTTATTCATTTGGAAACGTTTTATAATTGTGCTCATATACTTCCTGGATTTGTCTTGATAAATAGATTCCCAAGTATTTTATGTTATTTGCCATTATCTTAACTAGAATTCCTCTTTTTAACTTATTCTATTGAGTTTTGTTTGTAATAAATAGAAGTGATGATGATTTACATGGGTTTATTTTTATTATGAAACTGCTAAAGTTTTTAATTGTTTCTACTAGTTTTTTAGCCGATTCTCTAGGATGAGGTTCAAGCGTTGCCCACTACTTCTCTATTTTCCCCTTCACTATAAAAAGCTCTTCCTTGTGTACCTCTTTTTAAAAAAAATAACCCTCACTTCTGGGTTAAGATGGCCTCAGTGTAGTAGCAAGGGTCTTCTCCTCACCACCTACCAATATAAAGCACCTCAAAAGAACAAAAACCAAAATCAGCTGAGTGAAGGGGCTCAGCCATAGGGCACAGCCTTGAAGGTAGGCAAGGTTTGGGCATTTCCACACTATAAGGGGATAAAATTACTTTTACCAAAGCGTGAACTAATCACCCCTCCCCCACTCCACCTACAGTGCCAGAATCAGAGCGAGCATGGGGCAATAGCTATGTTCTCAGGGGGTTAGGCTGAGGACACCACAGACTTACCCTAGACAGCACCAAGACTTGGGATCCCAGGACACTGAGGAACATGGAGACTGGATGCAGAGATAGGGCAGAGAGGGGTTCCACATAGCAAACACAGTGGAGACTGAAAAATAGTGTCAGGGAAAAACTGCTCTGTAAGGGGGCAGCTGGATAGACCAGTGGATTGAGAGCCAGGCCTAGAGATGGGAGTTCCTAGATTCAAATCTGGCCTCAGACACTTTCCAGCTGTGTGACAAGTCACTTGACCCCCATTGCCTACCATTACCACTCTTCTGCCTTGGAGCCAATACACAGTATCGACTCCAAAACAGAAGATAAGGATTTAAAAAAAACATGCTTTGTAGCTCAATACACAGAGTCTGCTCTCCTCACTTAGACTTCTGACAGGGGAGGGAAGAAAAAAACCAACAAAGCAATGGCTACCAACACCGAAGAACTACAATCTACAACTACCAAAAAAACACACACAAAAAAGAAAAAGTCTCTAACCCTTGATAATTTCTATGAAGGAAAACTATAGATTACAGGAGACTGCAGAGGACAACAAACAAGCAAATGCATCCAAACCTTCCAAAAAAATGGAAATTGGTCACAAGCTCTTTAGGAGCTCAGATTTGAGATGATGAACCAAGTAAGAAAGATAAAAGAAACTTGGCAAGAAAAGTGGGAAATAGTTCAAAAAGAAAATAATAGTTTAAAAAGACAGAATCTCCCACTTGGAAAAAGAAGCCCAGAAATCAAATGAACTGATAAGGAAATTGAAGACCAGAATTGACCTGCTGGAAGCCATGAAAAGCAGGCTAGACCAAACTGAAAAGGAAAATCAAAAGGTCATAGCTGAAAACCAGTCTTTAAAAACTAGAATTGGGCAAGTAAAAGCTAATGATCTTGCAAGACAGGAAGAATTAATAAAGCAAAGTCTAAAGAATGACAAATTAGAAGGAAACATGAAATTTCTCATTGAGAAGATAAAAGACTTGGAAAACAGGTCCAGAAGAAACAATATGAGAATCATATGCCTACCTGAAAACCTGGAAATAGACAGAAACCTTGACATCATACTACAAGAAATTATTCAAGAAAACTGACCTGATATTCTTGAACAAGAGGGCAAAATAGATATTGAAAGAGTCCATAGATCACCTTCTACATTAAATCCTCAAAAGACAACCCCGAGGAATGTAATTGCCAAATTCAAGAGCTTCCAAGCTAAGGAGAAAATATTACAAGAAACCAGAAAGAGACAATTCAGATATCAAGGAGCACCAGTCAAGATTATTCAGGATCTGGCAGCCTCTACATTAAAGAACCGCAAAGCTTGGAATATAATAGTCAGAAAGGCAAAAGAATTGGACCTACAACCAAGGATCACCTACCCAGCAAAACTGACTATATACTTCCCAGGAAAAATATGGGCATTTAACAAAATGGAAGATGCCCAAGTATTTGTAAAGAAAAGACCAGAACTAAATGGAAAACTTGATGTCCAAATACAAAACTGAAAAGAAACATGAAAAGAAAGAGAAAAAAAATTTTTTTTCTTTTAAGAGTTTCAGTAAAGTCAAATTGTTTATACTCCTACATGGGAAAATGATATTTATACCCCTCAAAAACTATATTAACTATCATTATAGTTAGAAGAATTATTCATAGGTAGTGGTTGGGATACTAAGTGGTTTAAGATGATGTGTAAAAAAAGAAAGGGGAAGAAATAGAAGATGGTGCAAAGAAAAACTTGAAGGAATAAGAAAAATAGAATAAATTATACTACAAAAAGAGGAGCATGGGAGGGGAAGGGGAAAATACTATTATAAGAAGGCAAGGCAGAGAGTGCTAATAGGTAATACTTAAACCTTACTCTTAGTGAAATCAACTCTCAGAGGGAAGAGCTTCTTGATCCATTGGGGTATCGAATTCTATCTTACCCTACAGGGAAGTTGAGAGAGGAAAACTTAGGGGAGTAGTAGGGCAGGGAGTACCAAAAGGGAGGGAAAGAGAGAGGGGAGGGAATTCAATAGACCCTAAAGAAAAATATGAGGGGAATAAAAAGGGAGGGGGTGGGAAGGGAAGTAAAATAAGGATAGGGATTTGAGGGACTGATTAAAAGCAAAACACTGGTGTAGAAGGAAATAATGAAAGAAGGAAGGGCAGGACTAGGAGAGGAAATCAAAATGATGAGGAATACACAGGTGGTAATCATAACTTTGAATATGAATGGGATAAACTCACCCATAAAACAGAAGCAAATAGCAGAGTGGATCAGAAACCAAAATCCTACCATATGTTGTCTACAAGAAACACACTTGAGGCACACAGAATAAAGGTAAGAGGCTGGAACAAAATCTATTGGGCATCAACTGAGAAAAAGAAGGTAGGAATCATAATCATGATATCTGAGAAAGCCAAAGTAAAAAATAGATCTGATTAAAAGAGATAGGGAAGGTAATTATATCCTGATAAAAGGCAGTATAGACAATGAGGAAATAAAAGTACTCAACATGTATTCACCAAATGGTATAGAATCCAAATTTTTAAAGGAGAAACTACTGGAGCTTAAGTAGGAAATAGATGGTAAAACTATACTAGTGGGTGTAAGAGGGGAAACTAGATATTTAAGGTATGGTTGCCAGGAATGGGATTAGCTTTATTCCAAATTTAAAATAGACCCAAGTCAGGATGGCTTTTATGGAAGTTTATTTACAATTAGGAAGGTTGAAGGTAGGGAAATAGAAAGAGAGAAACTCTGGCCCGGACCAGAGGTCTGGACTGGATGAAGATTTAGAGGCCCCAGCAAAGGAGCACAGAGGTTAATTAAACAAGGCTACTAGCCACAAAGCCTTTTACAATTAGAGAGGCAAGAGAGGCCTCCTTGAGGCTAGAGCCTCCAGAAACGCCAAGGGAGGAGAAAGGAAGTCAGCCTAACTTATCCACGTGACAATTCAGAGGGAAGCCACCTGAGGTCTCACCAGAGATCCTTCAACACCAAGTTCAAAGCACCAATTGCCTCCATAGGAAGTTACCATCATATTTAAAAGATAGCATCTTTTCGTCACTTCCTGCATCCACCTTCAATTTCAAGTGGACAAATGGCAGCTCAACACTGTTTTGGACTGCCCAAAAGGCAGACCCTCGTTCTTGATTTGTTACTTATTATCACGTGTGGGTAACTAATTTTCCCCTCCCCACTAAGTTGGGTGGGGTAACATTATTTCTGATGGATAGAGCCTAATAATGAATAAGGATGAGCTAATTCCATTTACACATGGGAGACCTGAACCTTCCTCTATCAAATCTAGATAAATCAAACCAAAAAATAAATAAGAAAGAGATAAGAGATGTGAATGAAATCTTAGAAAAATTAGAGTTAATAGATATATTAAGAAAAATAAATAGAGACAAAAAGGAATACATCTTCTTTTCAGCAGCACATGGTACATTCACAAAGATTGACCATGTACTAGGGCATAAAAACATGGCAAACAAATGCAAAAGAGCAGAAATAATAAATGCAACCTTTTCAGATCACAATGCAACAAGAATAATAATTAGTAAGGGTACATGGAAAGGCAAATCAAAAATTAATTGGAAATTAAATAATATGATTCTCCAAAATCAGTTGGTTAAAGAACAAATCATAGAAACAATTAATAATTTCATTGAAGAGAATAACAATGAAGAGACATCATATCAAAATCTATGAGATGCAGCCAAAGCAGTACTCAGGGGGAAATTTATTTCCCTGAGTGCATATATTAACAAATCAGGTAGGGAAGAGGTCAATGAATTGGACATGCAAATTAAAAAGCTAGAAAGAGAACAAATTAAAAATCTCCAGATAAAATCTAAATTAGAAATCCTAAAAATTAAAGGAGAAATTAATAAAATTGAAAGTGAAAGATCTATTGAATTAATAAATAAGTATTTTATTGTTTCTTGAGGTCTCATGTAGCCATTAGTTTCCACTTGTCCAATTCTAATTTTTAAGAAATTATGGGTATCCCCTTCACATCATATGGGGTTAGGGGTATGGCACTCCTCTGATCTCAAAATCCACATAAAATTCTTTGGCTCTCCCTTTACCAGAAAAGTCTGAATTTTTTCTTTTTCTTTTATGGGGTGTGTTTAGTATCCAATTGTGTTAAAATATAAACTATGTTGATATTATACATTTTATGCATTTGTGACTTTGTAAACTTTTTCTGTGAAATCTGCTGGCCCTCATATTTCATCTGTAGCTTCTGCAAAACTCCCCAAAAATTCCCTTTTAATTTCTCATGCCAACCATGCTATATCAAAATCATGATAGGAAATGTCATGATGTGAAAAGGATACCTATGTTTTCTTCAGTGAGCCTTTATATCTCTTTTCCTATGTGGCTAATTCTGTTTTTAGGACATTACTTTCTTCAGTATCTTTTGTGCCTCTTTTAGCAATCTATTAATTCTCTCTTTTTTTAAACCCTTCCCTGCCATCTTAAAATCAATACTGTGTATTGGTTCCAAGGCAGAAGAGTGGTAAGGGCTAGGCAATGGAGATTAACAACAGCTAGGAAGTATCTGAGGCCAGATTTGAACCTAGAACCTCCCATCTCTAGGCCTGGCTCTCAATCCACTAAGCCACCTAGCTGACCCCTAATTCTCTTTTTCATAATTTTCTTGCAACCCTCTCTTTTCTTTTTCCAATTTTTCCTCTACCATTCATTTCTTTCTTTAACTCTTCTAGGAATTCTTGTTGGGCTTATGCCCAATTTACGTTTTTTCCTTTGAGGCTTTACTTGTATATGTTCATGACATTGTCTTCTTCTGAGTTTGTCTTGATCTTTCCTGTCACCATGGTAGATTTTTATGGTCATATTGTGTTTTGTCATTTGCTCATTTTTCCAGCCTCTTTCTTGATTGAACTTTATTATTAAAGTTGAGCTCTGGTCACCTAGGATTGCAGCAGTACTGTCTCAAATGTCAATCTTTTTTTCTTGCTTCGGTTTTCAGAGCTAGTTCTGGTGTGCTGTAAGTTTTTGGTGCATCCAAGGTAGGGCTATCCTGGGAGAGGTGTTGTCATTGTTTTCCTGGTTTGTGCTCTGTCTTTACCCAAGAAAGACCCCTGATCCACTGTAATCACAAATACTATAACTCCTCTCTGCCCTGGATCTGTGACTCAAAACAGAGTGTGGGCAAAGGCATGGTGCTAATCATGCTCTCTTGTAATCTCTTTCAGACCAGTTGTCCAATCCCTGTATCATCTCTGGGCTTAGAGCTCCTGAAGTTGCTGCTGATGCTATCATAGTCACCTCCAAGAACCATTGCTGGTGTTGCTACTGCGTGAGCTCTGGGCTGGTCTTCACTCTAGATATCAGAGATCTCTCCTGCTAACTTGTCTTGGGGTAGAAAAATGTTTTACCCCAACTTTTTGTTGGCTCTGCTGCTCCAGAATTTGATCTGATGTATTATTTTTAAATTGTTTAGAGCACATTATGGAGAGAATTAGGCTGGATTGTTGCTACTTCTCATTCATGTTGACTCTGCTCCATCTTTTCCTTTTCTTTGTGTTCCCAATATATAGCATGATGACTAGCTATTATGATAAGTTGCTTCAAAATTGCTTGATGACTGACTGACTGAGCCTTTCCACTAAACCCCAGTGCCTCTCTAAAGTAAACTGTCCTAATACTATCCAGTATTTTTTAGAAAGTGTCTATATGTACTCATTCTCTGATGACTCCAGGACAAATGTCCAAGCTTTTCTTGGTAATATGGAAAAGGCAGTAGGCTTGGAACTGGACGGTCTAGGTTTGGTTTCTGGCTCTGATATCTTCTAACTCTCTTATGGTGGGTAAATCACTTGTTCCGGAGCTTTAGTTTCTTCCTCTATGAAAGCGAAATCATAATCCTTGCACAAGGGTACAATATGAATTTCTTCCTCCCAGGGATGTTGAGTGCTATACAAATGTCCAAGTTGGTGGAGGATTTGGGGATCCAGATGTGTGGTTTCATCCCTGAGTGAAGTCTTCTTGGAGGAAGAAATTCCTTCCAGGAATGTAAATACAAACATACTCTGAGATTTATTCTTACAGTTGTTAGTGACACTGAGAGGCCAAGTATCTTGCCCTCACTGTACAGCCAATACATGTCAGAGGCAGGACCTGAATCTAAGTCTTCTTGACTTTAAGGCTAGTTCTCTATCCACAATGCCGTGATGCCTTTTCAAGCACCTATAAATAAAAACAAAAATTTTTAAATTTTGTTCCTTCATATTTAGTTTAGAAATAAATGTGCCTCTCCCCCATAGAGTAGAAATACTTTTTAAGATGTCTTAATAGAAATGCACTATAGGACGGTTTTCATTTTTTCTACTGGAATAGGGGAAGTCCCAGAAAGGAAACTCCCTCTACCAATGCTAGTCATTGTCTCTTGGTATAAGGTATAGTCTTAGGGCACTGAGAGGTTAAGTGACTTGCCTAGAATGGCAACATTATATATTATGGGCAGAATTTAGACCCTGAATTTTCCTGACTCCAAGGTCACCTCCATATCCACTATGCCAGTGATGGGCAAACTACAGCCCGCGGGCCAGATGCGGCCCCCTGTAATGTTCTATCCAGCCAGGCAACATTATTCCTAATCTGACAAATACAATGATTAGGATACAATACACTGAAACTTCAAAAGAGTTGCCTTAGAAACAGACTGACATGAGTATTTCCTTTCCTTTGGCCCCCTCTTTAAAAAGTTTGCCCATCACTGCACTATGCTATTATTATGGTGATGCAGTGGACAGAATGCCTGGCCTGGAGTCAAGAAGACCCATCTTCCTGAATTCAGATCTGGCTTGACACTTTACTAGATATGTAACTCAGGAAAAGTCACTTAACCTTGTTTGCCTCAGTTTCTTCATCTGTAAAATGAACAAGAGAAGGAAATGACAAATCATTCCAGTATCTCTGCCAAGGAAACCTCAAAAGGGGTCACTCCTGTAGGACACTGACTAAATAACAACAAAAGCTTTCATCATTCATTATTATTATTACCATTGTAACAACTTCACATGGAATATTAGGTGGAGAGATAGTGTGCCACAATGAAAAGAACGCTGGCATTGTAGCCAGAAGGCCTGTGCTTGTTATCTCAGCAGTCTTTATCATTTGTGGTCTCACAGCCTTCATCTTTCAATAAAGACCTAATGCATTATGATCCTCTGACTAAGGAAACCAGGTGGATAGACATTGGACCTGGAGTTAGGAAGATCTGAGTTCAAATTTGACCTCAGACACTTAATAGCCATGTGACCTTGGGTGAGTCATTTAACTTCTGCCTCAATTTCCTTATCTGGAAAATGAGGATAATAATAGCAACTACCTTCCAGGCTTGTTGTGAGGATATAATGAGATATTTCTAAAGTACTTTGCAAACTTTCAAGTACTATACAAATACTCTTACTACGGCACACTCCAAATCTCTTCTCGCTCTAAATCTATAATGTTATGGCTATATTCCAATCAAACTGGGCTCTGACAGTTCCGTGACATCATCCTATCCCTCTTCTGCCTCTGCTCCTACCCTCTGCACCACATGCTTGAGAGCTACATCTTCTTCCCAGAGATATTGAGAATATTTCTGGATCATTCCCCTGGCAGACCAGGAGCTCCCAGATCAATAGGACATCTATCTCTATTTGCCCATCCCTAATCCCCAGAGCCAAACCCATATTCAGGACTTCAGAAAATGTGAATTTTTTTCAGTTTGTATCCTCCCACATTGACCAGAAAGAAGGGATCTCAGAACTTTTTGTCCAACTCCCTCATTTTATATATAAGGAAATGGAAGCCCTGAGAGATTGTCACCTGGCACAAATGCAAATCTCAGTCATCAGATTCCAGAATTTGAGCTTCCTCTATTGTTCTATGGTTTTACCTAGCCATGGGCTCCCCTGGGAAGACTGAGACCAGCAGAGATAGCGTCCTCCCATCCTTACATTCCAAGGGTGTGCTGGAGCCAGCGTGCACCACAGCATGTCAGAGGCTGATAGTTAAATTTTCCATAGAAACACGCATATCCCAGAAATTGGCAAACACTAAAAATCAGGGCTTGGTGTCTTGTTTTGCTAATTGTTTAGTCCTAAGAAAGAGATAGAGAAAATGTTAATACCGTAATTCAGATTTAACTTAAAAGTATGGTGTGAGTCAGTGGACGGAGAGAAAGTTTGATAAACTGAGGTTACACTGGTTTTCAGGGGCTCTCAACTTCTGTGTTGGTATTGAGGGGGGCCCACATGGCTGCTGTGGAACAGCAAGCTAAATGGAGAGGCTAAATTAGGGTAAATTTTCCAGAAAAGTAATCTCTCTCTCTGTGTCTCTCTGTCTCTCTCGGTCTCTCTATCTCTGTCTCTCTCGCCTCCTCTCTTTCATCCTTTTCTCCTATTCCTTTCTGATTAAATAAAATCATTAAGTCTATGGCCAGACTCTCAATTTTAATCATAACAAAGGCCACTCTGACTCTTTTTCCCTGCCTAGGGTTCTCCACTCCATTTTTAGCTGTTCCTGAAGGCACTATATAAGAGACTGGGCTTTCCTAGCTAATTGTCAGCACTAACTTCTCAAGAGGGACTCTAACATTGGGTCTGGGTCTAGGTTTTGTTGTGTTTTTTTTTTTTAATCAGAAAAAAAGGAAAATATAATTCCTGCAAAGTACTGTGAGAAAAGCACTTCAAAAACCTTCACAGGTTGTAGAGATGAATTATTTGGGGCAGCTAGGATGGTGGAAAGAACAATGAGCAAAGTCATAGGATAATATGAACATGTGTTCAAAATAGAATTCATTTTCTCCTCCTCCTCCAAAAGTCCTTATTTCTATTGAAAGTACCACCAAGTGTCACTCAACCCCTTATTCTTCCTCAAACCCATATATCCAGCCAGTTGCTTCCTAATCTTCCTAGTTCTTTCTCCACAAAGCCTCTCCTATTTGTCATCTCTCCAACCTGGGCTTTTCCAATAGCCTCTTATCTGATCTCCTTGCCTTGTCTCTCCCTTCTCCCTTCTCTAAAACACCCTCCTCACAGCTGCCAAAGTGAAAGTCCTTAAACATTTAAGTCTGACCATGTTTTTCCTCTACTCAATTAGCTGTAGTGGCTCCCTATTGCCTTTGAGATTAACGATAAACTCCTAAATTCTTCACAACCAGGCTCCAATCTACATTTCCACATAATAATATATTCTCTTTCACACATTCTTTGAGCTAGCCAAACTGACCTTGCTATTCTTCATACCTGACATTCTATCATTTCCCATCTCCATGCCTTTGCAAAGACTGCTCCAAGCCTGGAATGCATTTCTGCCCTCTTGGAATTCTTACTTTCCTTCAAAGCTCAGCTCAAGCACCACAGAGCTAGCTTTTTCCCCTCCCCGAATAATAATACTTTATATTATGCTTTAAGATTTTCAAAGTGCTTTGCAAATATCTCATTTGAACTCGTCTTCCTAACTCCAAGGCAGAGCTTTAATCATTGTACCAACAGCTGCCTTTTATTTATTTGTTTGTTTATTCATTCGGTTTATTAATTCATTCATTCAAAAAATCCTTACCTTCTGTCTTGGAGTCAATGACTCCAAGGCAGAAGAGTGGTGAGGGCTAGGCAATGGGGGTCAAGTGACTTGCCCAGGGTCACACAGCTAGGAAGTGTCTGAGGCCAGATTTGAACCCAGGACCTCCAGTCTCTAGGCCTGGCTCTCAATCCCACTGAGCTACCCAGCTTCCCCCTCTTTTATTTATTTAATACATACTGTTTGTTTGTCCTTGTTTTTCAAAAAGGACAAATGACATCACTGGTGATTCTTTATATGCGAATTGGATTTAAATGAGGGAGAATCCTATAAAGTCATTATGTGTATATACAGGGCAATTAGGTAGTACTATGAGTAAAAGCACTGGGCCTAGAATCAGGAAGACCTGAATTCAAATGTGACTCCAGATACTTCCTAGTTGTGAGACCCTGGACAAGTCACTTAATCTTGTTTGGCTTGGTTACCTCATCTGTAAAAATGAGCTGGAGAAATGCGGGGGTTAATGCTTAGGTCTCATCCAAAGAATTGATTGATGACTCAAATTGACTCCATTCCAAGGAAACAAGTTTTATCACAAACTTTTTTATTTATTATAAAAGAATATAGTAGTATAGTAGCTAGTATAGTAAATAAGTAATTAAGGTATGGTAAGGTGAGGTATTTAGTGAAAGAGTAAAGACTATAAGAGGTAGGAGTGTGTAGAGGTTCTCAGACACACTTTTTATCTTGCCTACTTACTGAGGAAGGGGTCATTTGTTTGGATAGTTGTTTCCCGTGTCTCTGAGGAACTGCTATCATTTTACCCATGATCCACTTTCATCTGCATGGCTTTGCCCATGGTCTTCACTCTGTTTGTCCCCAGGGGCTGGGGGTGGGGAGCAAACCACAATGTAAATGGGATGCTGATGATATATTAAATATCCCAGGGCAACTTTAGATCAAGTTTTGCTCTTTTCTGGGCAGACTCTAAGCAAGGGAGTGAGTGTGGAAATTGAGCATTGTTTGAATCAAGTTGTGTGTGACTGGGAAACTGAGCCACCTGTCCAAAGACCTGGGTTATGTCTAAAGATTGATGTGAGGACTTTTCTCATAATTGTAACTCTAAGCCACTCATATGTCTTATATGAAAGTAGCCCCATTCTAATCAACTAGTTATTGTTTCTATGTTCTTTTGATTGTGTACAGTTACTTGGCAGGGTTTATGGGATCTTTCAGCCCACACCAGAAGGAAATGGCAAACAACTTCAGTTTCTTTGCCAAAAAAATGCCAAATGGGGTCACGAAGAGTTGGGCATAACAGCGAATGGAATGCTAGGATCAGAGTCAGGAAGACTTAAGTTCAAATCTGGTCTCAGACATTTATAAGCTCTGTGACCCTGGGCAAGTCACTTATCCTTGTTTGCCTCAGCTTCTTCACCTGTAAAATGAACTGGAGAAGGAAATGGCAAAACACTCCAGTATCTTTGCCAAGAATACACCAAATGAGCAGGTTTTGAAGAGTCAACTCTTCCAGACATCCCTGGAAAACAACTCAACAGTAACAATCTCCCGTGTCTAGAACAGGACCTCGCACATAGTAAATAAACCCTTAATAATGCCTATGTATTGATCAATGAGTTAGAGATGATCTGGTCCAACCTCTTTGTTGTATTGATAAAGAAACTGATGCCTCAGGTGAATGACTTACCCAAGATCCCATAGATAATGAGTAGCCCAACCAGGAACCAAACCTGAGACTGCCTGACTTAGAAGAAATGTGCTCAGGTCCTGTTTCTGTCCCTCACTTTGCTTGGGGATGCTTCTCATCCCTGGCTCTTAGTTTCTTCACCTATAAAATGAAAAGGTTGGGCTAGGTAACTTCTAAGATCTCTTCCCACTCTATGTTTCTTCATCTCTGTCGGTTTCAATTTTCCCTTCTATAAAATAAAGCTATTGGTAGTCCTACCTGAAGAGTAGGAGAATCATTGCATTGAATTACTCTGTGTTTGGCCACAATTACATCCACTTACAAAGCTGGTTCTTGGTGACCCAGGCAGCCCCGGGGTGCTTCATAAATACTTTGCTTATAGCTACTCATGCACTGTGGGTAGAAATTTGGTGCTAATGAGGCATTAGCACTTTTATAGAGACATATAAAAATGGAAGTAACCGGGGGCAGTGGGTAGAGCTGGAATGGTTCTTAGGCCAGTGGATAGCCCAGTCCTGGAAACTGGAAGACCTGGGTTTTCATCCAGGTTTTACCAACAGAGTGACTTTAGGTAAGTCCATTCCTCTGCCTGAACCTATAATTTCTTCACAGTGAAATGAAGGGGTTACATCAGCAATGACCAGATGTCTTTGAGCTCACACATTTTATAACTTGTTAGTCTAACACCCAGAGTTGAAAGGGATGGGGGTGGGACAGAGATATGGAAAAGGATGAAAGAAGGAGAGAAGTGAGGGAAGAACAAAAAGGAAAAGCCTGAAGAAGGGCAGGGAGAGAGACAGGAACAGAAAGGGCAGAGGCAAAGGAAGCAGGAGCAGGACAAAAAGGGAGAGAGGAAGGAGAAGAAAAAGGAAGGGACAAAGGAGAGAGGTTGAAGGAGAAGGAAAGGAAATGTTGGAGGAGTTGCTGGGGGGGGGTAGAAAATGAGGAGGAGAGGTATGTTGGGCCCTATGCAAAGTGGCTAGCTAGATGGATTGTGAAAACAGATGGATAGATAGAGTTCTACCTACTTTTTTGGTGCAGGGAAATAGGAGTACTGATTAGTTGAGAGATCTTTGAGTCATGTCACTGTGGGAGAGGGTGGCATGTAGGGAGGAGGGGGGAAGGCAAAGCAGGGGAGAGATGGAAAAGAGGGGAGTTGAAAGGAGAAGAGAGAGGGAGGGAGAGGTGGGGATAGGAGGAGTAAGGAGAAGAAAGGGGAAGAGAAAGAGAAGAAAGAGAGGAAGAGAGGAAGGAAGGGCTAAAGAGAGAGAAAGTGGAAGGATAAGGAAGGAGAGGGAAACTGGAGAAAGGAAAAGGGAGAGAATAAAGGGGAGGAAAAGGCATAAGAGGAGGGGGAGGGGGAAAGGAGAGCAGGAAAGGAAAGGGAGTCTTTGAGAGAGGGAGCAGGAGAAGGAGAGATCTGACTTTGAATGTCACAGGCATATGGAGAAAACAGGCAGTCCAATAACCCCTTGACCCCCCAGTACCTGTATTCCCCATCCACCTCTCAGAGAGGACTTGTCAGACAAAATCATTCTCTTCTTGGTTCAGCCAAGATTTCATCTTATTCCCATGTTGCACTGCCCTTAGTTCTTGTGTCACCTATTGCCCAATCTAATCTGTATAATTTACCCAATTACAGTTTTACTACTTGCTTTGGTAAATATATTTGCTCACTATCCATGATTGTCTTTTGTGTAATAACTGTTTGGGCGGAGACTGAGTAACCCTCATAGGAATGACCAGGAAAGAAGATATGTTGAACCCTTCCCTCTCCCCATTAAAAAACATCCTACTTCTAGTCTGCAAATATCCGATGGATAGTAGAAGGACATAATTATTACCTGGCACTTCTCTTAGAAATATGGAGTTTGAAAGTGTACATACCTAGCCATGGCCCTCCTGCTACTTCCCACAAAGGTGAAAATCAGTCTTCTTAGCTTCCAGATGGACTAGATCCCAGATATCTGAATAAATCCCTAAAGCACAGGGCACCCAAGGGGGCCATGTCTTCTTCCAAGTGAACCCATCAGGATTGCGTTCTGGATTTTGTTCCCAGGTCCTTATGTTACACAGGTGCATGGCATTCTTATCCTGTGACTCTCTTCTACGCTAGGCATGTCAAGGGCTTTACAAACCTTAAAGCACTAAGTACATTTTGGCTGTCATTGTCCTATTGCTACCACCTCATTTTCTATCTTAATTTTGTCTCCTTGAATTCCTAGAACAAAGACTGTCAGAACTGGTCTGGTCTGATACCTTCATTTGTCAAAACTAAAATACCCAGTAAGCCCCAGGGTGGAAACTCAATCAGGGGCTTCCTGAGCTTCAGGGAGAATCCTCTCTACTCTCCTAACATATTATATTGTATTCGTCAGAATAGGAATAATGTGCTGAGGCAGGATGAAACATTTCAGGGGGGTGGCCTCTGGCCCACAGGCTGTAGTTTGTCCATCACTGGTCTAGGCAATTGGGATTAAATGACTTGCCCAGGTTCACACACCTAGGAAGTATCTGAGACCACATTTCAGACCAGGACCTCCCATCTACAGCTGAAGTCTTGTATTTACTGAACCAAATCTAGTCGTACTTGACCACATAGCAGCCATCAGGCAAAAACCTAGGAAATTCCTGAAGATGGATTAGTCCTAACTGTGCCCTCCATCCTTCAGTTCTTTTGTAACCTACAACCTCTATTCTAGCTATACTCTCCTACCTTCTCCATCTCGACCTCTCAGTGAACTAATTCAAATCTACATTATCTAAAACTGTACCAGTTCTTTGCCCCAAACCCTCCTCTTTTCCACACTTCTGTAGCACCACCATCTTCCCCCAGGCTTTCTTCCTTCACACTTTTTCATTAATTCCCTTGATATTCTTGATCTTTTGTTTTTCCAGATGAATTTTGTTATTATTTATTTTCTTGTTCTATAAAATATTTTGTGGTCGTTTGATTGGTATGGCACTGAATAAAGAAATTAATTTAGCTAAAATTGCCATTTTTATTGTACAAGCTCAGCCTTCACATGAACAATTAATGCTTGTCCAATTGTTTAGATATGACTTTGTGTGAAAAGTATTTTGTAATTTTGTTCATATAATTCCCGTGTTTGTCTTGGCAAGTGGATTTCCAAGTATTTTATATTGCTGAATGATTTTAAATATACTTTCTCTGTATCTTGCTGCTGGGCTTTGTTGGAAATACATAGACATGCTGATGACTTATGAGGGTTTATTTTGTATCCTGCAACTTTGCTAAAATTATTTCACAAATAAAATCTTCTTGGAAAAACCTCCATGAACTGATGCAAAGTAAAATGAGCAGAACTGTTAGGGACCAAGACTTTAAGATAAAATAGTCACTCTTCTAAGAATAGATATCATTCACTCTTCTAAGATAAGATATTGATCATAGGCCCAGCCATGCTTGGAGACAGTAAGACGCCACAGGAGATTTTCTATGCTCCCTTTCCGCGTTCCTTTCCCCTTAGTATCTGCCGACCCCCTTCTGCCCTCAACCTATATATTCTTGTCATAGATCTGCAATAAATGAGCCTTGCATCCATCCAAACGACTCTGTGTCTTGCGCGCGAGGTCTCCCCTCATCTCTCCCTATGGGTTCTTAGGTTGCCGTTTCCCCGGACCCCTCGGTTGTGTCCGGCTGGACCCGGACAGTGGCGCCCAACGCGGGGCGAGGCGAAAACGGCTTACCGGACAACTGAGGAGCAGCTGTCGCGGCCGCGAATATACGCAACCGGTAGAGGCTGAGCAAGACGCCTCGAGGTAGGGTAAGTTGTCCCATCCCCCATAGGCATTTAAAAATCAAGAGTGTTTCTAAAAAAGGTGTGTGTGTGTGTGTGTGCAAGGAAAGTGGAAGGAATACGTGTGCATGATGGGAAAAACACTCTCGAAGGAAACAGTGTTCGTGACTGAACTAAAAAATAGTCTCAGGGAGAGAGGTATCAGAGTAAAAAAGAAGGACCTGTTCAGGTTCTATGGCTTGATTCGTGACATTCTTAAAGAAGCCGACACGAGTCAACAAGTCTCACACCTCCTCGGCTTGGCTGAGGACGCTATCTTAGAATCTAAGATAAAAAATGAAGAACCAAACTCGACTAAAGAACAGAGCTCGCCCCTCAAGGGGAATGAGCGTCCCTCATCTCTTTCAGACGAACCTATCAAAAATCCCTCCCTTGAGGAGCCCCTTGTTCCCTCTAAGCCCAGACCACGCCTTTATCCAGTCCTATTCATGGACCCTCCTCAAGATAGCACACTTAATCCGGCTTATCAAACAGAACTAGAGGAGGAGACAGCCCACTACCATAACAATGGCCTTCTGAGGAATAGACCTCCTCCCTACAACCTCCCATCCCCCACCATCCAACTTGCCCTCCCACATGATTCCTCTGACTCCGAACAGGAGGAAGAGGGGGAGGAGGAAAGCGGATCCCGTGGAAATTCCAGGGCCGCAGATACTTCAGGCCTCCCCCACCATCATCGGCCAATTTATAAAAAAATTAATAATTAAGCACATTAAAGACCTGCATTCGGCAGTTAAAAATTATGGCCTGAATGCCCCTTTTACACTCTCCATCCTAGAAGGGCTTGGAGGAGAGGGGCACATGCTCCCCTCCAAATGGACCAAAGTTGTGCAATCTGTCCCATCCCGAGGGCAATTTCTAATTTGGAAGGCAGAGTTCCTTGATAGGGCAGAAAATCAAGCTAAGCTTAACTTAATCTGCAGGGCGCTCACCACCTTACAAGGTGTAGTTGTGCATCCCACCCTTGTCGATAACGACTACACAGGGGAGATAAAACTTATCATAGAATCTCCGCATGGTCCCATTACCATCCCTGCCCTCCCCCTCCCCATGATAGGCGATTTTCCAGCCGCGGCCCAAAAACGAGGTCCTTCCTCACCCGGCTCTTCCAACATTTATTGGGTACAACAACTTACTGAGTCCCGACCCACTCTGCAATTAAAGATCGAAGGAAAAACCTTCACAGGGCTGCTGGACACAGGGGCAGACTCTACTGTCATCTCCCAGGCTCATTGGCCCCGTGCCTGGCCCCTTCAACCCTCAGCCACCCACCTGTCAGGAATAGGTCAGACCCAAGATACCCTCCAAAGTACTAAGCTCCTCCATTGGCAAGATACTGAGGGCAATAGTGGCACTACCCATCCCTATGTAGTTGCGGGACTCCCCATTAATCTCTGGGGCAGGGATATTCTAGCCCAGATGCGGCTCCTTATGGTTAGCCCCAGTGATGCTGTCACCACCATGATGCTGAAATCTGGGTACCTCCCAGGCAAAGGCCTTGGCAAGAACGAACAAGGCATCTTACACCCAATATCCCCCCCAGCCCAAAACGATAAAGGAGGACTTGGGTCAAAAAATTTTTTATAAAGGCCACTGATCCCCCTGCAATCCAGGCTGATAAGATCACCTGGAAGTCCGATTCTCCTGTCTGGATTGACCAGTGGCCTCTAACATCTGAGAAGGTTCAAGCTGCCCTAATGCTAGTGCAGGAGCAACTCTCTCTTGGATACCTTGAACCTTCCACTTCCCCATGGAATACACCTATTTTTGTTATTAAAAAGAAATCGGGGAAATGGAGACTTCTACAGGACCTACGTGAGGTCAATAAGACCATGCTACCCATGGGGGCTTTACAGTCAGGCCTTCCATCCCCGACTGCTATCATTTTCCATTCCCATAGTCAATTCCCCATCCCCCTCATTGACACAGCTCCAAGCTCGAGGCTTTAGCATTGCCCCAGATAAAATTCAAACTCAAAGCCCAAGAAACTCTTTATCCGTTAAGTGGCAATCAGACTTTGCTTCTTGCTCACGCCCTCTTTGTTCTTAATTTCCTCACGCTGGATGCTGAAGGGCGTTCCGCTGCTGATCGCCACTGGAATCCGCATACTTCATCTAATCTGGCCACAGTCCTTTGGCGTGACCCCGTCACGGGCCTCTGGTGTGGCCCCCGACCCAGTCATTATCTGGGGAAAGGGCTCCACCTGTATTTTTGATAAAGCGGCTAATAATGCCCGTTGGATTCCATCTAGACTGATTAAACCTTTCGCCCCTGATACTAACCCTCCTAAGCCAGGGAGAAGTCTTTTTCTTCTTCCTTTTTCAGAACCACAACCCTGACAACATCACAGATGGGACCTCAGATCCTGAACTCGTTTTCTCTGGCAGTTTACATCATCTACTCCACCTTCCTTCCAGTCACCACTTCCAGTCCTCATCTCCTGGTCCAACAACGGTGGGAGATCATCAATCCAGTTAATCAAGCCATCATTACCTCCGTTTCTTCTTCCCAATGGCCCCAATGGACGTGGTTTCCTTCCATTCTGGTTGATCTTTGTGCCCTAGGTGCCCCCCCAGATGTCCTCAATCCACTACTGCGCCCCTACCTTCCCTGGCGTGCCTAGCCTCCCGGATTACTGGACTCAGTACACTCAGTTTCCTCTATATGGCTGCCCTGGCTTTGATCAGCCACCACACTGTGGGGACCAGACAGATGGATTTTGTGCAGCCTGGGGATGTGAAACAATTGGTACTGGATATTGGATCCAGGTGAACCAGGATTTGATATCAATAACCCGCAATCTATCCCGTCCATCTGTGTGCTCCCCCAGTCCTCCTAATTGTAATCCCCTCATTATCACATTTACCAACGCGGGGAAACGAAGTGTTAAATGGACAGATGGCTTGACTTGAGGTTTACGACTCTATAAGAAGGGCGGTTTTGATGATGTTCTTCTTTTCACCCTCCGCCTCCGTGTGCAGCCCCTCATTGTTTCTGTTGGTCCTAACATCATCCTCTCGGATCAACGACGCCCTTTTTCCCCTAACCCCCAGCCATTACCGACTCCCACGTCTCTCCCCATCCCATCGGTCCCCCTTTTTTCCCCTTCATCTCCGAATACCTCCTCCCAGTTACAGCCCCAGTCACAGCAAGGGTCCCTAAATATTCCCGGTACAGCAGACAGATTTTTATCTCTAGTATCAGGTGCCTATACTGCCCTGAACGCTTCCAGGCCAGATTTGACGATTAAGTGTTGGCTCTGTCTGAGTCCACAACCCCCTTACTATGAAGGTATTGCCTATATGGCAGAACCCAATGAAACAGTTCTAGCTTCCCCGCACTGCGCCGCCTTTTCTCGCCGTCTCACTCTTGCTGAAGTCTCTGGCCATGGCCTTTGTTTAGGCACCATTCCCCGATCTCATGCCCACTTATGTAACTCCACCCTTGACCTCCCCCCTTTCCCTTCCTTTTTGGAAGTCCCGAATAATGGCTTTTGGGCTTGCAATACTGGCCTCACCCCTTGTATATCTCTTCTAGTTTTCAATACCTCCTTTGAATTCTGTGTTCTTGTCCAGCTATGGCCATGTATCTCTTTCCACACGGACGATAGTGTGGCCTCCCTCCTCTCCCCCTCTCCTAGAACACGTAGGAACCCTTTACTACTTTAGCTATCCTGTTAGGACTCGGCGGTCTTGCTGCAGGCATTGGCACTGGCACTACTGCCCTTCTCCAGACCCAACACTTGGCCGCTCTTCAGATGGCCATGACAACCGATTTAGAAGCCCTCGAAAAGTCTGTCACAGCCCTGGAACAATCACTCACTTCTCTGTCAGAGGTAGTCTTACAGAATAGGCGCGGTCTTGATCTCCTTTTTTTAAAAGAGGGGGGATTATGCGCAGCCCTCAAAGAGGAATGTTGTTTTTATGCTGATCATACTGGCGTAGTAAGGGAATCTATGGCAAAGTTGCGTGAACGGCTAGCCCAGAGGAAAAGGGAAGCCGAGGCACAGGAAGGATGGTTTAATACCCTTCTCAGAGGTTCTCCTTGGCTCTCTACTTTAATTCCCACTATTATTACACCTCTCTTTATATTTTTATTGATCTTAACCTTTGGCCCTTGGGCCTTCCAACGTCTAACGAAACTCATCAAAACTAACGTTAACTCAGCCCTTGATAAGTTCCCTATGGTTCAATACCATCGTATTGAGATGATGGACACAGAACAACCTGGCGGCACTCGTTTGCAGTTTTCCAGCAGGGTGGTAACCCAATGACGGGAGTAGCACAGGTCCTCAACCCTTGATGGTTGAGTAACTCCCCCTGTGTAGCCTAAGACAGGGGCTATCGCTGCCAATCTCACTTATGGATTGACCAGGGAACACAAGGTGTCTTAGGAAAAACTTCTGGTGTTAAGACAGACTTGGATGGAACAACGACCAAAGTATAATAAACTTATTCCTTACGCCCTTCTATTTAAAAAAGAAAGGGGGAATTGTTAGGGACCAAGACTTTAAGATAAAATAGTCACTCTTCTAAGAATAGATATCATTCACTCTTCTAAGATAAGATATTGATCATAGGCCCAGCCATGCTTGGAGACAGTAAGACGCCACAGGAGATTTTCTATGCTCCCTTTCTGCGTTCCTTTCCCCTTAGTATCTGCCGACCCCCTTCTGCCCTCAACCTATATATTCTTGTCATAGATCTGCAATAAATGAGCCTTGCATCCATCCAAACGACTCTGTGTCTTGCGCGCGAGGTCTCCCCTCATCTCCCCCTATGGGTTCTTAGGTTGCCGTTTCCCCGGACCCCTCGGTTGTGTCCGGCTGGACCCGGACACAGAACCAGGAGAACACTGTACATAGAAAGTGAAACATTGTGGAATAATCAAATGTAATCAACTCTGCTAATAGAAATGCAATGATCCAGGACAATGCTGAAAAAGAATGCTATCCACCTCAAGAGAAAGAACTATGGTAGTAGAAATGCAGAAGAAAAACCCATGATTGATCACATGGTTCTATGGGTTTATGATTGGGGGTTATGGTTTTTAAATATCACTCTATTACAAATATGAATAACATGGAAATAGGTTTTGAGCAAGAATACATGTGGAACTGCTTGTCATCTTCAGGATGAGGGAGGGAAGAAGGGTGGAAGAGAACATGAATCATGTAACTATGGAAAAATATTCTAAATACATTTTTAAAAATAAAATAAAAAATAAAGTTATTTATTCTTTCAATCATTTTTAAGTTGATTCTCTAGGATTTTCTAAGTATACCATCATATCATCTGTAAAGAGTGAGTTTTATTTCCTCATTGCCTACTTTAAACTCCTTCAATTTCTTTTTCTTCTCTTACCCCTAAAGCTAGCATTTCTAGTACAATATTATAGTGATGATAATGGATATCCTTGCTTCACCCCTGACCTAAATGGGAAGGTTTCTAACATATTCCCATTGCTGATGATTTTAGGTAGATACTTTTTATCATTTTAAGGAAAGGCCCATTTATTCCTATGCTTTCTAGTGTTTTTAATAGGAATGGTTGTTGTAGCTGGTTGAAGGCTTTTTCTGCATCTATTGAGATAATCATATGATTTCTGTTAGTTTTGTTAGTGATATGGTCAATTTTGCTGATAATTTTCCTAATATTAAACCACTTTTGCATTCTTGATATAAATCCTACCTGTTCATATTGAATGATCCTTGTGATATGTTGCTGTATTTTATTTTCCAGTATTTTATTTAATATTTTTGCATCTATATTTATTAATGAAATTGGCCTACAATTTTCTTTCTCTGTTTTTGTACTTCCTGGCTTAGGTTAACACCATATTTGTGTCATTAAAAGAATTTGGCAGGACTCCTTCTTTACCTAATTTGCCAAATAGTTTATTGGGATTAATTGTTCTTTAAATAAGTGATAGAATTAACTTGTGAATCCATCTGGCCCTGGAGATTTTTTCCTTAGGGCAGTTATATGTGGCAGTGAAGTGTGTGCTTCATCCCACCCCACCCCCCTTTACCCAACATAGAGGAGAGAGGAAGGGCTTCTATTGGACTGCTGGGCAGAGGGGTGGGGGAAGTGAGGAAGGTCCTCAGAGAGTGTAGAGAGGGGGAAGAGAGTGGTCTGAGCACTCTGCTTCCCTCCAGCTCTGTAGCCTGTGAGCCACCCACCTTACCCCTTGTGGGCTCCCATAGGACTGCTGGTCAGAGGGATGGGGGAATATGAAAAAATGTCATCAGGCACATTGGAGAGGGGAAAGGTAGCAGCTTCCCCTGAGTCCCTCTGCCCTTCTAGTAACAAACTCTGGTGGGGATGGTGGTGGTGCAGCTGCATGCCCACAGAGTGTTCTGCATGCCATCTTTGGCACCCATGCCATTGGTTCACCATCACTGTCTTAGGGAATTCTTTGACAGCTTCTTCAATTTCTTTTTCTGAGATTTCCCCTAGGCTGTGAACCAAGGTATTATCCTTGACTCCTCACTATCTCTCACCCCCAAGCTTATTGATTTTATCTTTGTAACATCTCTCTTATACACCTCCTCTCCTCTCTTCTGTTACTACCCCCACTCTAGTTCGAGCCCCTCATCTCCTCATGCCTGGACAATTGCAATAGCCTTCCAGTTGGTCTGCTCACCTCGAGTTTCTCCTCACTCCAGTGTATCCTTCATTCATCTCCCAAAGTAATTTTTCTAAAGCACAGGTCCAACCATATCATTCCTGCCTACTCTCTTACTCAATAAACTCCAGTAGTTTTCTGTTCCTTCCAGGGTCAAATATGAAATCCTCTATTTGGCTTTCAAAGGCCTTCATGTCATAAGTATTTACTATGTGCCAAGTACTTTTCAAATGCTATCTCATTTGATCCTTACAATAGCCCTGGGAGGAAGGTGCTATCACTATGTTCATTTTATATTTGAGGAAATAGAGGCAGACAGAGGTGAAATGACTTTCCCAAGGTTACAAAGAAGGAAAGCCAAATCTGAGGTCAAATTTGAACTCAGGTCTTTTTGTTTCCAGGTCTAGAACTGTATCCACTGAGGCACCTTGTTGAAAGAATCCTAACTGATTGTTTTGCCCAACTCCCTCATTTTATGTATATGAAGATGCCTGAGGCCAAAGAAGTGAAATGGATTGACTATCAGCACAAAGGAAGTTTGTGGCAGGATCAGAATTTGAATCCAGATTCTCTAAATCCTGGTCCACTACTCTTTCCAAAAGACCATGTTATTCTGCCCACCCTAGAGGGCTTCTGTGCATTTATTTTGTATCCTGAAACTTTGCTAGAGATGTTGATTATTTCCACTACCTTTTTAGTTGATTCTCTAGGATTTTTAAGTAGACCATCTTATCATCTGCAAAGAGTGATAGCTTGGTCTCCTCATTGCCTGTTTTAATACCTTCAATTTCTTTTTCTTCTCTAATCCTAGAGGTCTTCTGGCAAAGGCTAGATTACTACTTCTGAGGTATGTTGAGGAAGGGGTTTTTTATTTAGATAAGTATGGACTAAACATTTCTGATATGTCATTTTTTCAACTTGTGGGAGCCTGTGGATCTAAGACCCAAATGTTCCTTCCTGTGATCTTTCTCCTTGGACTCTATCCTTTCAAGGCTGTATGTGGATAATCAGGGAGAAAGAATGCAAGTGATTGAGGAAGCCTGGGAAAATGGAGAAACCAAAAAAAGGAGAGATGGGTCAGAGAAACACAAGGAGAAAAGGTGTTAGGGAATCAGGGGGATGGAGTGAGAGAAAGGAAGGAGGAGACCGAGATGGGGGAGAAAGTGAAAAGGAGATGGCAGAGGATATAGGAAGAGAAACAGAAAGCCAGAGAAAGAGAGAGAAAAAGAGAGGGAAATGGGAAAATGAAGATTAGAGGGAGAGCTAAGGAAGAGGTGATTATATAGAAGATAAGAAGAGAGAGGAAATGGGAGGAGGCATAAAAAAGAGGGCGGAGAGAAGGCAACTAGGTAGCACAGTGGATAGAGCGCCAGGAGAGCCTAGGATCATATATGACCTCAGACACTTTCTGGCTGTGCGACTCTGGGCAAGTCACTAAACTCCGTTTGCTTAGCTCTTCCCTTTCTGTCCTAGAGTTGGTACTAGCACAGAAGCTAAGGTTTAAAAAGGAAAAAAATTGAATGGGGGCAAGATGGCTTGAGAGAGAGAGGGAGGAAGAGGGAAACTTGAAAAGAAAGAGAAACATAGACGAGATGGGGAGAGAGGAAGGCGCAGAGGGAGGGAAGGGGCGGGAGGGAAGAGGAGTGTCCATCACAAAGTTTCTCTTTCCAATTCAGTCCCAGACCATATCCGCCCCTTTCCTACTTCCCTCGCTCCAATCTAGGAGGCCCCCTCAGTCCCCTAAATACTTCTCTTTTGGAACAAGTCCGCATGCGCAGCCTCTCCAGCTTTCCCTTCTCCCCCTCCCCCTTTTTCGCCCGGCTGAGACTCCGCCTCTTACCCTGATTGGACTGCAAGTCTGGGGCCCAGAGAGGCAGAACCCTGCTGGATCATAAGCTGGGGGAGCTGGCGCTGCAGCCTCTGAGCCTCTGCCTCCGCGGCGGGAGCACCTGGCTGTCCGAGCCACCTACCCCCAACACAGCACACAACACACCGCACGCCGCCGCCACCTGGCCACGAGTCCACGTCTGGCGACAGCCACACCTTTAGCTCTTTCCTGCCCTAGATCCTGCCTCTGGGGACTGCTGGGCTTGCAAGCCTCAGGTAGGAGGCTCTGTTGGGTGCTTGGGGAAGTGTGTGGTTGTGTGTGTATAAACGCGCATTGTATGCGTGTGTGCCCCGAGGTATTCTCTGTTGTGTGTGTAGATGTCCATGCAGTATCCATGCAGTGTGTGAAATGGACTTGTGTGGTATGTGGTGTCTGTGGGACTTCGGAGATGTACGGAGGGTGCTTGTGGATATCTGTGGTGTCCTTGTGCACGATTTATACCGAGGAGGTGGGTTTTCAGCCACTGTTTCTGTATATATGTGTAGTATAGGGGCATGTCAGAAGGAGACAGTGCTGTGAGCGGTTTATATATAGTCTGTGCTCTCTAGCAGGAGGGCATATATATTTGGGGGTGTGTCCGAGAGAAACTATGGTGTCATTGTGCGGGGGTTTATATATAGTTTGTGTGGTCCGTAGTGGGAGTGTGGATCTGGGGGCGTGTCCGAGAGAGACAGAGAATGTTGTGTGAGAGAGAAAGGCTGCTGAGAGAAGGGGAGTTTGAGGAAAAGTCAATTTAACAAACATTTAGGCATTTATTAAGCACCTAACGTGTGCTTGGCAAAAAGGATACACAGGCAAAAAGGAAATGGTCCTCCCTCAAGTGTATGGTGTGTCTATCTGGTTTGTATTTGTGTGTGGAAGGGCATGAGTGAAATGGAGATGGTGAGACTGATTGTAACTTGGTGTTGGGTGAGATTGTGAGTGAGTGCGGGGTGTGAGAATGAGAGATGCTAGGCGTGTGTGAGATTGAAAGTCTGTATGTGTGTAGGGAGTGAGTGTGTGGTCAGTAAGTGGGAGAAAGAGTAAGTAAGGCGTTTAGAGTGAGATTGTGAGTGTGTGCCCGATTGAAAGTGGGATGGGAGACTGGGAAAGTATGTGGTGGTTTGTAACCCAGATTCTGAGAGATGGAGCAAGACTGTCATTCAAGGACCGAAACAAACAGACAAAAATCTCGGCTACCTACCTCGGGAAGTGCAAGGGGGGGCCCCCTCGCCCCCCCCTCCCCCGCGTTAGGGGGCCTCCTAGAGGAGGAGGCGGAGGAGGGCATGGTGTGGGGGAAGGGAATTGAGGGAAGGAATCTGTTTGTTTTGCTATGAATTACGTGACCATGACCGCAAATCCCCTCCTCCCCCCTTCTCTGCCTCTGCAGAGACCCCAGGGAGCTATGTGAGCTGGGCCTTGGTGGTGGTGTTCTTTTTCTCCCCCCATCCCCTTGTTTTCTTTCCTTTCTCTGACCTCATTTTCAGTTATGGAGAAAAAGTCCCACCTCCTTGTCCCCTCCTGCTTCCATCCACTGACGATTTACAGCTGGAAGGATCCTCCTGTAGCCCGGCCCCTTCGTTTTATAGAGTGTGTTAGAAATCGAGGCCCAGGAAATTAAGTGACTTGGTGGAAGGAAGGCTTGTGGGATTTGGTCTGGAATCCCCGTGATCAAATCCCTGCCCTGAGGCTGTATAACCCTGGGAAAGTAAATTCCTGAGCTCCAGTTGCCCCTTCCATAAAGTAGAAGTAAAAATAGTACCTGCACTTTCCCTGGAGAGGGAAGGGAAAAACAATAAGCACTTATTAAGCTCCCACAATGTGCCAAGCACTTTGCAAAGCACTTTTTACAAATATTATCTTATTCAATCTTCACAACAACCCTGTGAGGTATGTCCCCTCCATTTTACAGTTGATGAAACTGAGGCAGACAGAGACTAAGTGACTTGTACAGTGCCACCCAGCTAGTACTCATCCAAGTCTGGGCTTGACCCTGGGTCTTCCTTACTCCAGGCCCAGCATTCTATTCACCTAGTAGGACCACTCTGCAGCCTCAAGAAGAAAAACTGGAAATTATTCGTCCATTATATTTGTCCAGAATTACACAGCCAGTGGTGGATGAGTTTTGATTCCATCTAAAGGGAAAGATGAAAAATAGGTGGCTTTTCCTAGGATAGCGTGCTCACCACCTCTCTTCCCTGGGTCAGTCACTCTTTTTCCTAATCTTAGCATTCCTTCCAAGGGTCTTTCCCTCCTGCTGCCTTCCCTGCCCTCTTCTAAAGCCTCAATCTCTTGTGCCCACCTGCTCCTTGGTTCCCTATCTTTAGGGATTTTAGGATCTTTAGGAAGGGTGGAGTTCAGAACACAAGCTAAAAAGCCCCAAACCCCTAATACTAAAAGGGGAAAGAGCTCTGAATCTGGAGATAAAAGATCTGGATTTAAATCTAACCAATACTTAATGGAATTAAGCCACCAGGCCAAAAGTCTATCTTCTCCAAGGCCCCATTTCTTCATATTAAAAAAAAAAATCCTTTCTTAATAACATCTCCAAGACAGAAGAGTAATGGATAGGCAATTGGGATTAAGTGACTTGCCCTGGATCACACAGAGAGGAAGTGTCTGAGGGCAGATTTGAACCCAAGTTTCTGGATTCCAGGTGCAGCATTCTATCTGCCACTCCAATCTAGCTTTCCCCTCTTCACTGGTTAAATATTATGGAAAGAGTGATATGGATTGGGGCAGGGTAGGAGATTGGGGAAGGCTCCACAGGAGAAGGAACCTTTGAGGTAGGTCTTGAAGGATGAGAAGACCGATGCTGGGAAGCAATAGAATCTAAGGGCTGTGACAACATGAGCAAAACTATAGAGACTGGCTGTGTTTTGAGGTAGATCAGAAGGAGGAGCAGCAACAGCAGCAGTGACTGAAATAGAGAGTCCATGGGGGGGAGGGAGGTGGTGGGAGATGAGCCTGGAGAGGGAGACTGGAGCCCAATTTTAGAGGAGAGGGGATTAGGGCATTCCAGAGGGGGAATACTATGTGGGCCAGGGGAAAAGAACAGCTGTCCCTAGGTCTATTGGGGAAAGAACTCATCTTGAATTGGATGGGTCATTTGGAGACATTCCTCTGTGTCTGAACTTCTGGTATATTTTGTTTTTAAGTATTTTGACAGCCATTTCAACGTATCCTTTGTAGACCTAAGTATTTTGTTTTATTGTTATTATTTTATTTTTATTATTATTATCTCCTGTTTTAGAATCAATACTCTGTATTGGTCCAAGGCAGAAGAGTTGTAAGGGCTAGCAATGGGGGTTAAGTGACTTGCCCAGGGTCACACAGCTAGGCAGTATCCGAGTTCACATTTGAACCCAGGACCTCCCATTTCTAAACCTGGCTTTCTATCCATTGAGCCACCTACTGGTTTCCAATTTGATGTATTTTATACAAATTTAAAACATTATTCTGAGAAGGAGCTCCACCAGATTAGCCAGTGAGTCCATGACACAGAAAATGTTAAGAATACCAGCTTTAAATCTTTTTATTAGTAGTGGGCCCTGCCAGAGATGGGCAAGACTTGAATTGTCCTCAGGGAGCTCACATTCTTATATAAGGACAGATACTAGATAGAATACTTTGTAAAACTCTTAACTTCCATCTTAGAATCAACTGTGTGTTGCTTTGAAGGCAGAAAAATGATAAGGGCTGGGCACTAGGGGTTAAGTCTAACATAGCTAAAAAGTATCAGAGGTCAAATTTGAACCCAAGATTTCTGGTTTCCAGCCCCCAAGGAAGAATTTTAATCTTTGCTTCTTCCTTTTTCTTCCCAATCTTCCCTCATTATTTCTGATCTGGGATAGGTAGAAAAACTTGGAAGTGCAGAAACTGGACTCTGCGTCCCAGGGCAAGTCTAGCTTACACTTAGAATTGGAAGGACCCGGGGACTGCTTGTTCCAACCTCCTCATTTTACCTACACCCAGCAACCAAAGGTTGGGTGACCTTCCCCAAATCACCCAGGCTGTGGCCAAAACAGGATTTGCACTCAAGTCTTCTGATTCCAAATCCATTGTTCTTTGTTAAATTTAGCTGCAAGTCACTTCCTCTCTCTGAATCTTGGGTTCCTTATCTGGAAAATAAGGATAAAGAAAGAAAATAAGGATACATCTACAGCTCCCTCCCAACCCCCAGCCCCAGACAGCTGGGAGGACTGTGCTTTTCCAGCTTTAAAATGCTTTGGAAGTAGCTCCCCGGCAGGAAGTAGAGGGGGTGGGGCAGGAAAGGAGAACAAATTGGCATAAATCTTTAATCTCCAAATCCCCAGGATCCTTTTTCTTTGTTTTGGGCCCACATCTTCTCTCCTGGCCCATGTTACCCTGGGCTATCCAGGCATGCCTCTTTCATTCATTTGACTGATCCTCCCCACACTGTTGTTCTCCATTCTCCCCTCCTAGCAAAACCAAACACTATGGGAGTTATTTGTTAGGACCCGTGTCCATTTGTAATCTAGAAAAAACATTTGGCAGACTTCTTCTAGCTAAGATGTTCATGGGTGCATTCCTCCAGCTGTCTGAAGAAAGATGAGTCTGAGTTGGAGGCAGAGACCCAAGGCCTTTTCTAGTTTCCTCATGGAACATGGCCTGAAAGAACAGAATGTCATCTTCTTTCTTCTTATTATTATTTTACCAATTACAAATGACAAATTTCCACATAAGTTTTCTGAATTTATATGATCCAAATTATTGCCCTCCCTTCCTCCCTCTCTTCTCTTTCCCTCCTGGATCTGGTAAGCAATTGGAATTGTGTTATTATCCTGCAAGACATGTCTATATTGTTGATTTCATAAGAGAATAATCATGTAAAACCAAAACCCTAGAATAAAAACCCAGATACATTAAAGTGAAAAATGGAATGTCAACTTCTCAAGGCAAAGATTGTTTTGCAATTTTTTTTTTCTGTACTTGGTAGGCACTGATTTTGCTGAATTCAATTGAGTTAAAAGAGAGATTTAGACCTGCCCTTTAGGACAATCAAAAGAAGAAGAAGAGATATGGAAGTCATTCATAAACTGAAAGCTTTTCTGCTTGAGAGAATGGCCAAGTTCTTTTACTTACCTGGAAATTTCAGAGAATCTAAACATCCTGGTCTTAGAATACAGAAAATTTGAACGTAGAACATAGTTCAGAATGTCTGAATTATAAGGGAACTTAGAGCATGGAATGTTAAAGAGTTATAAAGGCTCTTACTTTGTGGTCTTAAAGAATGAGGGGTAGAAGGGATCTAAGAAACTATATAAGTTTACACTAACCCTCCCCATTTTACAGATGAAGAGACTAAGGCCTAGAGACACTAAGTTTCCAGACCGTGGTCACAGATAGTTTGCATCAAAGACAGGATTTGAATCCAAGTCCTCCAGTTCAGGGCCAGTGCTCTTTCTGTTGTGCTACACTGATCATAAAAATAATTCAGAGCCCATATTTCTATATCAAGTTTCTTACCATCCTTAAGTGCTACGAGTGTGATCTCCATTTTACAGATGAGGAAAATCAAGGTAAGAGAGATGAAGTGGCTTGTTCATGGTTGTACAGTTGGTAAATGTTAGGATCAGGACTTGAATTCAGATCTCTTGGCTTCAAGTTCAGTGTTTTTTGCATTTTTTGACTCCCTTAGAATATTAAGGGAACTTGGAGAAGCTTCTTTAATAGAGTAGTGACAAAGGATCAGTGTTTTTAAAACCTGGAATTGATGTGGGCTGGAAGGTCCCACCAAAACCCTGCCAAGTAGCTGTATACAATCAAAAGGACATAGAGGGAGCAGCTGGGTAGCTCAGTGGATTGAGAGCCAGGCCTAGAGACTGGAGATCCTGGGTTCAAATCTGGCCTCAGACACTTCCTAGCTGTGTGACCCTGGGCAAGTCACTTGACCCCCATTGCCCACCCTTACCACTCTTCTGCCTTGGAACCAATACATAGTATTGATTCTAAGACAGAAGGTAAGGGTTTAAATTGAAAAAAAAAAAGGATATAGAAACAATAAGTAGATAATTAGGAAGTGCTACCTTTTAGATAAGATTATATGAATTGCTTAGATTCACAATTATGAGAAAATTCTTCACATCAATCTTTAGACATAACCTAATTTCACACTCACTGCCTTTCTTAGAGTCTGTCCAGAAAAGAGCAAAACTTGACCTAAAGTTGCCCTGGGGTATTTGACGTCATTAGTAGCCCTTTACTTTGAGGTTTGCCCCCACCCCCACCCCAGTGGGCAAGCAGGGTGAGCCATGGGTAGAGCCCTGCAGAACAAGGTGGATCATGGGTAAAGTGACAAGGCAACAACTGCCCCAACAAAGGACCCCTTCCTTAGTTAACTAAGCAAGATAAAAAGCATTCCAGGGAGTCCCTACACACACACTGCCTTGCCACACACTCTTCTCACGGGCTTACCTTTTAAATTCGTTACTTTTTAACTACTTTTACTCACCACCCCGCCTTACCTTACCTTAATTACTTACTATACTAGTTACTCTGTTACTATATTCTCTTATAATAAAACCTGTTCCCTTGGAATAGAGTCAGTTGAGTCATCCATCAATTCTTTGGATGAGACCCAAAAAGAATTAACTCCATCAGAATGACTTCAGAGATCATCCAGTCAAGCTTCCTAATTTTACAGAAGGTTAAGCCTAGAAAAGGAAAGAGACTTGCCCAAGGTCACTAAAACTAGTTCACTGCTCCATCCTTCCATCTACTTACCTGCAGCCCCTCCTAAATAAAACAACTGAGCCCTAATGACTGTCAAGCACGTTAGCAGTTCTGAGAGGTTTTGTGTGTGTGTGTATGAGATCTTGGACAAGTCACAAGTGGCTCCTGAAAGTCCCTTTCAGCTCAAAACTGCTCTAAAAAAGATGCTGCGAGCCTTTGCCACTTCCTTCCTCTTGAAGCTTCAGTGTCTCACTCCTGTGACCTCCAGGATAAATTACAAACTCGATTGGTTCAGTGTGGAAAGTCTTTTTCTCACTCTGGCTCCAACCTAATCTTTCCAGACATATTTCCTTTTCCTCCCTCTTACTTATGTTATATTCCAGATTATATTCTCTGCTATTCTCTATTCATGCTATTCTATCTTTCTCCAAGGCTTTGCATAGGTTTCCCATGTCTGAGATACTCCTCACCTCTACTTGCTAGAATCCATCCCTACATTCGGGATGCAGCTCAAGGACTGCCTCCTACATGAAGCTTTTTACTGATCCTCCCAATTGTTAGCTTTTCTCTCTGACAAATACTTTTCATTTACTCTGTATATAGTTTGTATCCGTTTCTCTTTGTACATGGACCCCCAAGGAAGGATTTAAGTTCTTTGAGGGCAGAAACCATTTTACTTTTTGACTTTGTATCTCCAGAACCTAAGACACACATAGTAGGCACTTAATAAATGTTAGTTGAATTTGAATTAAATCGAATGCTGCTTTCTAACCCCTCTGACAATGACTGAGTGCTTTCTGGCTCTTCAGCTCTTCCATCAGAAAACTCTCCCTGTCCTGGTCAGTAATTTAATTCATTTCCACCAAGTGCATTTATCAACCACTTAAGGGACTGAGTCTGGTGCTCACTGCTAGGAATACAAAGATTGATGCTGCATAGACCCTGCCTTCCCAGCTACCATCATAGAATCCTAGATTGTCAGAGTGGGAAGTTGCTATTTTCACAGGACTTGGCTAAGCCTCTAACTTATTCCCCCCAACTTTTCACCACTCCGCATATTAGATAGGTAAGGAGCCCGGGGCCCAGAGAGGTTACCCAGTAAGAGAATGGCTGAGCAGAGACTGGTATCTTTTTTTAAAAACCTTATCTTTTGTCTTAGAATTGATGCTGTGTCAGTTCCATGGCAGAAGAGAGTTCCATGTCACAGAGCCAGGAAATGTCTGAGGCCAGATTTGAACCCAGGACCTCCCCTTTCTAGGGCTGGCTCTCTATCTATCCATTGAACCACCTAGTTGTCCCTAAGGACCCAGATCTTGATCCTCTACTAGTCCAACTCTTTGCACTGAGCTATTCCATGTAAGTAGCCTGTTTATATCTTTCCAAAAGACTTAGGCTATTTCCTATCCCATTCTGGACTCATGTATGCTAATGTTTTTCTTTAGCCAAAAAAATTCATGTCTAATGGTAGATTTTCAAGCATCAACAATAGGCCGGGGTTGATGTAGATTCTGGGAGAATGAGGAGGGAGTATAATGGATGCTGGTGCCTCTCAAATTGTATTATGAAAATGACTGTTGCATTCAAGTTGTTGGAATTCAGCCAAAGCTGTTGTATATTCAGTGGAAGGAAAAGGGAAGATATCGAAGAAATGATTTATTTCTAAATGTTATGATGAAGACACATTTGTAAAAAGACAATTCATCTGAACATTTGTTCTACTTTACATGGGCTGGTTTTAGATGAAAAGGGAGGTAGATAGCGCCAGTGGGATTATTTCCATTTTACTAATGAGGCAGACTATGAGTGACTTGCCCAGAGCTACACTAGAGAGCCATCTCAAAGAATCACAGACCCTCCAAAGGGGAAGGACCTCAGAGGTCATCTGTTCCAACCCATACCTGAAGAGGAATTCCCTCTGATATTTCTGCCAAGGAGCCAGCTTGCTTCTATTGGAAGGCCTCCAGTACCTTGAATGATGTTTGGGGCCAGACTTCACTTATTTATTTATTTATTTGTTTTATTTAATTTATTTTTATTTTTTAAATTTTTAATTGAAAATTTTTATTTAGTTAATTAATTTAGAATAGTTTTCCACAGTTACATGATTCATGTTCTTTCCCTCCCCTTCCATCCCCCTCCCATAGCCAACATGCAACTCCACTGGGTTTTACATGTGTCGTTGATCAAGACCTATTTCCATATTATTAATTTTAATTTAAATTAATTTAAATTTAACATTTCCATAATTATTAAAGCACTAGGGTGATTTTTAGAGTCTACATCCTCAATCATATCCCCATCTACTCATGTGACCAAGCAGTTGTTTTTCTTCTGTGTTTCTGCTCCCACAGTTCTTCCTCTGAATGTGGCTAGTTTTCTTTCTCATAAGTTGGGGCTAGATTTTAGAGGGCCTTGAATGCCAGGCTAAGGAGTTTGTTGGAACTGATGGGCGGCTAGTGATAAGAATATAATAAGATAATAATGACATCTCCCTTTTCGGTTAATACTTTATAGTAGTGATATCAGACTCAAATAGAATTAGGGGCTGACAGACCACACATAAGGATCCTTGCAGGTGGTGTATTGACATAGAAAACCTCCTACTAATGTTATCTGTGTTGCATTGTTTTTTTATTTATTTTGTTCCATATTTCACAATTGCATTTTAATTGAGTCTAGGCTGAGTCAGAAGTGTTGTGGGTCACTTGCCTTTTGTGGGCACATAGAAGCAATTGTGTGACTGGGGTGCCAACTGGCAAAAAAGCAATGTGGAAGGTGGGCTGAGGCAGAGGAGACTTCTTGAAGGGGAGAATTGCTAAAGAAGGAAGGAAAGATGAAGGTTGGTGCAAAAGAAGGAAAGGGTAGCCTAGAGTGGAGAGAGCAGATGTGAGGAGGGAACTGGATATATTTGGGCAGGAGAGTTGGAGCAGGAGCTGAGTGTCTGTGCCAGGGGTTCTCTCTCCTAGAACCTGTTTAACTCCTTCCTGTTTCTCCCATCCTCTAGGTCAGATAGCATCTTGGTGTAGCTAATAATGATGATGATGATGGGGAAAATGAGATAATTGTAACTGTTGAGAGGCAACCTGACAGATTGGATACTGTTTTACTTTTGGAATCAAGAAGACCTGAATTCAAGCCTCACCTCTGACACATACTAGTTATAAGACTGAACAAACTCTTGTCACTTAACTTTTCGGGGTTGTTTCAGTAATTTTTCAGTCATATCCAGCTCTCTGTGACCTGATTTGGGGTTTTCTTGGCAAAGAGACTAGAGTGGTTGGTCATTTCCTTCTGCAACTTATTTTATAGATGAAGAAACTGAGGCTAACAGAGTTAAGTGACTTGCCCAAAATCACCCAACTAATAAGGTTGGATTTAAAATCAGGAAGAGGATTCTTCCTGACTCTAGGCCTGGTGCTTTGCTGTCTCGATGCCCTCAGGCATCTCTAAGGCTGTGAGTTGCTGATCCCATTGTTAGTCTGCACTGGTAGAAATTCTTCCCTCAGAAGTTTTCTACACTCATGAAATCACAGGTCCTGCCCCCTTCTCCCCAAAATAAAACAAAACAAAACAACAATCCCAAAACAAGTTAAGGCTTTCAGATTTACTAAGGGCAGCAGCCTTCAAAGTAGGGGGTTCAAGGATTATTGGCTACACCCTTTCATGGGTGTAGAAGCAGACTCAGAGTGACTCTGCTAGGGTATGGCTAGGAGTCGTTAGCACCAGGACTTAGGAGATGCTCACCCTCTTGATTTTTCTCTAATCTGGGGAACCCAGTGCCTGAGCTAGAGCTCCAGGCTAAAAAAATATTCCTTCTAACTATGTCTTTCTTCTTTCTGACTTGTTCAGGTCTTGGCATCCAGGCAGGAATAATAACATTGAGAAATTATTACACAGGAATGGTACTAAAGACTCTAGGAAGTAGGCAGGGCAGCCATTAACAGGAGAGCATAATTATATATAATGGAATGAACATTGACTAATCTGGGAATCAGGAAACCTGGGTTCTAGTCCTGGCTTTGCCACTAACTTTTCTTGTGGCTTTTGCTAATTCACCTCCTCTTCGTTGGCTTGACTTTGCTCAGAGTGAAGGGGTTGAAGGAGAGAGATGGTCTCTTCCAAGATGACATTCCTGGATTCCGTGAGTCTGTATGCATTGATAGATAGGAAACACGTGGACCAGGAGAGTCAAGGGAATGGTCTAAGGTCCCACAACAAAGCGGTGACATTAGCTAGGCCTTGAGCCTAGGTCAAGGGTTCTTAACTTTTTAGGTATCATGGAACCCTTTAGCATGTCTAGGGGCAGTTTAGTAGACCCATGGGCCCCTTCTCAGAATACTGTTTTTAAATAGTCGAAGGAAATGTTTCAGCTAGAGGTCTGTGAAGTCAACAGATATTTTGTTAAATTTTACACAGTGTTAAATATTGGAAATACAAAGAAGGGCAAAAAATAGTTCCTGTTCTCAAAGAATTCATACTCTAATTGGGAAGACAACATAGCTATATATACAACCAGCTATATATACAAATTTGTAATCTATAATCTATTTGTATGTATGTATGTGTGTGTATATGTATATATATATGTGTGTGTGTATATGTATATATATATGTGTGTGTGTATATGTATATATATATGTGTATATATATATATATATAATATGTTGTCATTCAGTCATTTTTCAGTCATTTCCACTTTTTTATGACCGCATTTGGAGTTTTCTTGGCAAAGGCCATTTTTGCCTCCAGATTTGACAGATGAGGAAACTAAGGCAAACAGGGAGATGGCTCTATTTTTCAGATGGCTCAGATTTTGGAGAAGTTTCCCTTAAAGTGAATTGCAATCCTTTTGGATACAATTTTTATTCTCCCTTTCCCTTTTCTTCCTTCTCTCCTTAACCTCTCCTCATCTAGCCATCGTTATTACACACTGATATTTATACTCTGCTAATAATTTACTCACTGGTATCCATGTCTTCTGTCTCTCCCCATCTCAGTACAATCTGTTTACATTGACAGAATAACCTTGTTAATATTCAGGGCTTGACCATATTGTAAACAACTGGATCCACTCTGAAAAGTTTGAAACTGCCATTGAAGATGGAAATACACATCACTTGTGTTTTCTCCTCTGTAGAATAGGATTAGCCAGTACTAATATAATCTAATGAGGTTTTTTTTTAAGGAAGGGCTTTGAAAATTTTAAATTGATGAATCTGAGTCATTATTGGGTAACCACCTTGCTCAAGAACCTTCAATGGTTCCCCACAGCCTGCTGGAGAAATCCTAACACCTCAGCCTGGCAGTTGCTGCCCTCTTCATTTTGGCCCTACTCTTCTTAGCTATTGCTGGCCAAAATGAGATTTCAAGCTTTCTCAACTCTCTTCCTTTTTTCTTACCTCTTCTCCAGTAGGCATCCCAGTGGCTAAGTGGAAGGACTTACCCAGAGATATGGGATTGGAAATTGGAGGCTCAGCCTGGGACTAAACTTGAATTTCCTAACCCCTAGATGCAGTCCTCCTTCCATTAGGCTGCTCTCTCTCTGCCAAGAGTCACATTAGAAATGGGAAAGATTCACAAGTCTTCAACAAATGGAGTACTGGAAGTATTGCCAGCCAAGGAACTGATGCTTTAGCTGGAGAGATAAGTCATTCTCTAATAGAACAGTATATGAACAGTGCAAGATAATATAGAATCCAGCTAGAGCACTCACATATATTAGCATTTATTAGCTGGGTGACCATGGGTAACTTACTATCTCTCTAAACTTCATTTTCCTTTATTATAAAAATAGGGAAAATAGTCTCTGTCTCTCTCTTTGTTTCTCTCTGACTCTCTTTCTCTCCCTGTCTCTCTCTCCCCTCAGCCCCTCCTCCTTCCTCCTCATTTCCCCTTCTCTCTCCCTTCTTTCCTCTTACTCTCTCTTTCCCTCTCTTTCTCCCCCTCTCCTTCCCTTTCTGTGAGATTGATATAGAGAGTTCATCCAACATGCTGAATGTCTCTGTTGATTTTTCCTGACATTGAGAAGGTATCAGTGGAGTCCTCTGGCTGGCTGTCCTACACACCATTCCTCCCTTTCACTATGACCAGCCCAGCTTTTCATCCTATCATACAATTCCTTAATAAGTCCCATCAGATCAGGGGAATCTTAGTCTTTTTGTGTGTTTTGGCACCCCTTTCTTGGTCAATACAGAAGAGTACAAAGGAACCCAATTATATATAGAGGGAGTTGGTAGGAGCACCAGGTCTGGAGACAGAAAGACTTGAGTTTAAATTCAGCCTCAGTTATTTGCTAGTTTTGTGACCATGGGCAAGTCATTTAACCTCTGTTTGCCTCAGTTTCCTCAACTGTAAAATGGGGATTATAATAGCACCCATCTCCCTGGGTTGTTTCAAATATTGAATACAATAATATGTGTGACTTTTTTTCTTTTTGAATGAGATAACATTTGTGAAAAGGGCTTAGCAAAGTGTCTAGTACA
>NC_058132.1:99849139-99911323 GCF_016433145.1 Gracilinanus agilis
GAGACCAAAAAGTCGGTTGAGATGTGCCTATAAAAGGAAAGAGACTTTGAGCTTCACTGTCTCAATCTTGAGATACGGTGGGAGGTTAGGCTTCCTCTCAGGATTGTCTCTTAGCTAGGTTACTCATATCTCATAGGATTAGGTACCTAGGCTGCTCCTTAGTCATTCAGTGCTAACAGCATCCGCCTTTAGACATCATTCGCCATCCATATACAAATCTGCTAAATATCAACAAGAAGATCAACTCACAAATCAAATCAACATTAATTGAGATAAACCATCAAACACTCAGAGTCAGGCCTTTGGCCTGGTCAAGGCAAACTGCCTGGCAGGCTTCAGGAAATCAGCTTCTCCTGGCAACTACAGAAGACTGAATATAAATTCATTATTTAGACGAGGTTTAGGATCCATCCCTAATCCCTCTTTCCTCAATATTTAACCCATCCTTTTCCTAACCTTGTTTACCATCATTAAACTAGATATTATAAAGCAGCTGATACTGACCTGATCTCTATTGAACATTCCAAGAGAAGTTGTCAGTTAATTACACCATTGGAGTCATTGAAAGGTATTGATCTTCTGTTTCAAGATGATCATATCAGAAATAGTGTTCTTTTTTATTTTTTACTTTATTTTGAATATTTTCCCATAGTTACATTTTTTCATGTTCTTTCCCTCTCCCCCAAACCCCGCTAGCCCCCCTTGGCTGACGCACAATTTCACTGGGTTTTACATGTATTATTGATCAAGACCTAATTCCATATTATTGGTAGTTGGACTAGAGTTATTGTTTAGTTTCTACATCCCCAATAATATCCCCATCAGCCCATGTGTTCAAGCAGTTGTTTTTCTTCTGTGTTTCTACTCCCACAGTTCTTCCTCTGAAAGTAGCTAGTTTTCTTTCTCATAAGTCCCTCAGCCTTGCTTTGCATCCTTGCATTGCTGCTAGTAGAGAAGTCCTTTATGTTCAATTTTACCACAGTGTATCAGTCTCTGTATGATGTTCTCCTGGTTCTGCTCCTCTCACTCTGCATCAATTCCTGGAGGTCTTTCCAGTTCACATGGAATTCCTCCAGTTCTTTATTCCTTTGAGCACAATAGTAGGAAACAGTGTTCTTAATAGTAGAGTGTATTACTCTTGAATTCATCTTAAAAACTAAATTCATATAGCACTGACAGTTGAGGGAAACCATCTACTTCCTCATTGGTCAGTGGTAGTGAGTAGAGTTAAATGAGTGCAATATTTTGTCAGCAAATTCATTATAAACCACATCTAGCTGCAGAGTCACTGGAACTCATTTTAGATAAACTCATTTACCACCATAAGAAATAAAATTAATATAGAGTGATAAAATTAAAAATATCATGGTTTCAAAGGGTTTATTGAAAGCCATTTAGAAAAATGATGCCATGTACCTGTTGAGTTAATTTAAAGGGACCCGCCATTTACCTGCTCCTCCTCCACGATTTCAAAAAGAGAGCGAGCTAGTCCCGTCACTCCCTATTTAACCTTTTGTTTATGTTATTAGGTAATTGCTTATGTCATTTATATAAGCCAGGAATCATGGGAAATGTAGTTTCAAAGCCCCTAAACTTTCACAGGAAGTTTAGATCAGGGACCTCAAAATTAGTTCAAAGACCCCCAAATTTCCAATATCACACCATCTAGATAGGAGATTTCACTACTACCTCCACAACTCTATCCACTATCATTTATTTATTTATTTATTTTTTAAACCCTTGTACTTCGGTGTATTTTCTCATAGGTGGAAGAGTGGTAAGGGTGGGCAATGGGGGTCAAGTGACTTGCCCAGGGTCACACAACTGGGAAGTGTCTGAGGCCGGGTTTGAACCTAGGACCTCCTGTCTCTAGGCCTGACTCTCACTCCACTGAGCTACCCAGCTGCCCCCAACTTTCATTTATTTTTAATATATATAGATATCTTCTGTGTTAAAATCCATATTGTGTGTTGGTTCCCAGGCAAAAGAGTGGAAAGGACTGAGCAACGGGGATTAAGTGACTTGCCTAGGGTCACACAGCTGGGAAGTGTCTGAGGGCAGATTTGAAACCCAGAACTTCCTTTCTGTAGGTCTGCCTCTTAAATCCACTGAATCACCTAACTACTTCCCTATATTTTTTGTATTTAGCAAATATTGTACATATTTTCTGCTAGTAGAATGTAAAGTATTTGAACTCAAGGACTTTTTCTTTTGGTTTTGTGTCCTCAGTGTCTTTCATAGTGCCTGCCTGGACCCTGCATGATCGGCACTTTAATAAACTCTAGGTGAATTGAATGGAACTGAAGTGAGAAGACCTGAGGGAGAACCCTGGGTCCAGCCCTTACTAAAGGGTGAGCCCTTTCACTTTCCAGTCTTCATGTGTAGAAAAGTAATTTTTTCCCCTCTTCCTCTCCCAGAGCTATTGTGAGGGAAGTGCTTTTGTTACAAATTTCAATCATCTGCAACATCATTAAGAGGCAGGGCAAGGGGCACCTTAGTGGTGGTGGTCCAGGTCTAGAGACAGAAGCCCTGAGTTCAAATCTATTCTCATACACTTTTTCCAGAGCAAGTCACAGTGATGGGCAAACTTTTTAAAGAGGGGGCCAAAGGAAAGGGAAAAAAAAAACTTTAGGCGGGGCCAATATAATTTATTAAAAAATAACAATGATACATTTTACAAAATTCGTGTATTTTTTGTGATACTAAGCCCTATTAATGACTAAAAGATTATGAAGGAGAAGGGCCACATCTGGCCCACAGGCCGTAGTTTGCCCATCACTGCCCATTGGGATTAAGTCTTAACTCCAATTGTCTACCCTTTACTGCTCTTCTACCTGGGAACTGATACTCACTATTAATTCCACAATAGACAGTAAGGGTTTAAAAAAAGGAGGCAGGGCTACTATGGGAAAAGCAGACCAGCTCTGGCCAGTCTTAGAGGCAGCCACACAAACTCCAGCAGCAGCAGCAGGAGAAAGAAAGTGTTTCTCCTCCGTGGATCATGAGTCATTAAGTCCAGAACAGGTTCTCCTGCTTTTCTGTCCCAGGAGATCCAGCTGGTTTCTGAACTGAGATGTCTCATGTGGCTTTGCAGGGACGGGCTACCCCACCTACTAACCTTTTCTGGGTGCCCGGGCTAGCGGGCTTTGGCCTTTCTCTGCTCCCTCGGAGCTGTAGCTCACTTCAGTGTGCTAGTCCCCAGTGATTGATGCCAGCTAACCCAAGCATCAGTCTTTTATTCTGGGTTCTTAAGGAACTGTTTGGAGTGCCTCTTTTATGACTCTGAACGAGTGACTGAATTTCTCAGTGTTGTTTGGAAACTAAATAACTTTGTTCACATACCACATATACAGAATAGCTAGAAGATAACCTAAAAAGAGAAAGCACTAGCAGTTTAGGCAATCAGGAAAGGCTTCTGCAAAAGATGAGATTTAAATGGAGTCTTTTCTTTCTCTCTCTTTTTTTTTTTTTAAACCCTTACCTTCCATCTTGGAATCAATACTGTGTATTGGCTCCAAGGCAGGGCTAGGCAATGGGGGTTAAGTGACTTGCCCAGGGTCACACAGCTAGGAAATGTCTGAGGTTAAATTTGAACCCAGGACCTCTCGTCTCTGAGCCTGGCTTTCGATCCACTGAGCAACCCAGCTGCCCCCTTAAATGGAGTCTTGAAAGAAGCCAGAGGAAGCCAAGAGGCAGAGTTGAGGGGGGCAGAGCATTCTTGGCATGGGGAGACAGTATAAAGGCATAGAGATGTCATATTTCAGATTATCACAGAGTGTAGGGAGGGGGATAAAATGAAAGAGGACAGGAAAGTAGGAATGGGCCGGTTTATGAACAAATTTTTTAAAGTATTGTTTATTTTAATCAACCAAAATCTGCTTTTTCAGGAATGCTTGGAAATGTTCTATTTCATTAAAGATCCAGTTTTTCCCCTCCAAGCAGTTTTGCTGGCTAACTTATTCTTGGCTGTACACCCATATCCTTTGTCTCATGGAATATTGTACCCAAGCTCTCCACTCCTTTATAGTGGTGACTGCTAAATCATGTGTGATCCTAACTGTGGTTCCTCCAGTATTTCAATTCTATCTTTTTGGAATCTTGTAACATTTTTTCTTTGACCTGGAAATTCTGGATTTGGGCTATGGTGTTCCTAGGAATTTTCGTTTAAGATTTCTTTCAAGAAGTAACTGGTGGATTCTTTATATTTCCCCTTTGTCTTCTGTTTTGCTTTTTTCACATTATAATTTATTAATGCAATAAAAAATATAGCAAAACGTTCCTAGCCCAATGTACCTTTAGAAGCATAAATGAAAAGACTCAAAACACTGAAGAAATAGGTAGCTCGGTAGATTGAGAGCCAGGGCTGGAGAAGGGAGGTTCTAGGTTCAAATCTGGCTTCAGGTACTTCTTTTTTTTTTTTTTTAAACTTTTATTTAATTAATTAATTTAGAATATTTTTTCCTTGGTTATAAGATCTTTAGGTACTTCTTAGCTATGTGGCCTGGGCAAGTCACTTAACTCCCCACTGCCTAGCCTTTGCCACCATTCTTCTGCCTTGGTATCAATTCACAATATTGATTCTAGGACACGAAGGAAAGGTTTTTTAAAAAATAGAAAAAAAAAAAAAGAAATGCTCTATGTAGAGTCAACCCTTATTGTAATGAATTCACATAGAAAAATTCACATTATTACCATGGATAATTTTTCTAAAAAAGGAAAAAAGAAAAATTCACATTATAGTATAAATACAAAAATTATATATTTATAAATATAAAAAAATTATAAATACAAAAAAAACCCCGGCACCCATCACAGAACTATTTAAACCACAAATTCAATAAATATCTGAAAATTCAGTCCTAGGCCCAACTAAATTCAAGAGATACATTACAATTGCACAATTGTTCAACAAACAAAAGCCCAAATATATAGATGATTTCATGGGGGAAAACAATTCCTGCCTGTGGGACAGATTTGCTGAAATGTATCTCTTTCAACATTATTTAAACCCATCATTGTTTTTCTTGAAAACACAATTTTCTTTCAAATCCATATACTAATTACTTCTAAAAGAAACCATACTTGTCCAATTCATAATATACTTTGTATGAATAATGAGTCATTGTTTCATGGAGAGTTCAGATGAGGCCCAAAAAGTTGCTATTTGGTAAGAAGCAAGTTCTTTATCCTCACAAATTCAGTTAGAAATCATTGATCTTTTCCAATGTATGCAGCACTTCAAAGTATATTACAACATAGCAAATGTACACAGGAAGCAGACGTACCCCACAAATCATATTGTTTTAGAGCCATGACATTGTTCACAAAATAAAGTCACTGGGTCTGCAAGTGACCTGTGATGTTCAAACTCACATTAGTTTTCCATATTAAACCTTTGTGGAAAATGATGAAATAGGAAGAAAAAACCCCACCCAGGTTCAAAGCATCCTTGTGGCTTTTTTTTTTTAAATTGAAAAATTGACAACAGATTTTGCTCTTATGATTTTCTGTGGTTGAAAAGCATGAGGTTTCTGACAAACATCCAAGGCAAATGTTACACCAGCTTGATCCCTTTAGGAATATCCAATGAAAATCTCCTTTTTTTTAGGGGGCAGCTCAGTGGATTGAGAGCCAGGTCTAGAGATGGGAGGTCCTGAGTTCAAATCTGGCCTCAGATACTTCCTAGCTGTGTGACTCTGGGCAAGTCACGTAATCCTCATTGCCTACCCTTACCACTCTTCTGTCTTGAAACTAACACACAGTATTGATTCTAAGATAGAAGGTAAAGGTTTAATAAATAAAAAAAGGAAAATCTCCTTTTAAATTTTTTTATTGTTGTTATTATTATTTTAAACCCTTACCTTCCATCTTAGAATCAATAATGTGTATTGGCTCCAAGGCAGAAGAGTGGTAAGAGTTAGCCAATTGGGGTTAAGTGACTTGCCCAGGGCCACACAGCTAAGAAGTGTCTGAGGCCAGATTTGAACCCAGGACCTCCCATCTCTAGGCCTGACTCTCAATCCACTGAGCCAACCCAGCTGCCCCCAAAATCGCCTTTTTGCCCTCTAAGTTCCTTAACTTTTCTTCCTGACCTTTTTGAAATTGGTGAAATTTGGACATGCTGAGGATTTTTGGTGTTCAAACCATCTGTGTTAAAATCCTCTTTTGTTAGTGGAGTGAAGAATATGGACAATAAATAAACTGTTCAAGATAACTGTTTGTCTTTAATTTCTTATACTGAAGCAGCAAAATTAATAACATCTTGACAGCTTCCTGATTGGAACCATCTGTTGGGAATGTTTCAGTTGCCTTCTGCCTGGCCATCCTGATCAGGTGTGGGGGCGAGGGGAGGACCAGTGAACACAAAAGGGTTGGCTATGTAGTAAGCTGATAGAATCCATGGGAGCTGGTGAGATCACTAAATGAGAGAGAGGGAAAAGAGAAGATGGCCCAAATGAACTACAAATAAAGGAGAGACTTTTTAAAACCCTTACTTTTTGTCTAAGAATTACGATATTGGAAATTTGGGGTTCTTTGAATGGATCTTGAGGTCTCTGGTCTAAACTTCCTGTGGACATTTAGGACTTTTTCAAAACTGCATTTCCCATGATTTGGGTAATGAGGTGGACAGGAAGTGTGATTACGTAGACAGAGGTATAAAGATTCAGGACTTGATTGGTACGCCCTCTTTCCTATGAAGCAGCCAGGGGGAAAGCATGGCGGAGCATTTGAATTAGGTCTTAGCAGGCACGTGGTTTTTTAAATAATCATTATGGCTGTTAACAAAACCCCGATATCTTTATATATATCCTTCTGTATCAATTTTATTTGTAACAGAATTGATACTGTGTATTGGTTCCAAGGTAGAAGAGCTGTAAGGGCTAGGCAGTGGGGGTTAAGTGACTTACCCAGGGTCACACAGCTAGGACGTGTCTGAGGCCAGATTTGAAGCCACAACTCTTGGCTCCCCATCCACTGAGCCACCCAGCTGCCCCCAAATGAGAAACTTCAAGGAATGGTCAGATACCTAGGTATGAAAGTGGTGTCACAAAAACCTAGAAAGGAGAGAATATCCAAGGAGGAAGGGGTGTTCAGCAGTGTCTTAGGCTGCAGAGAGTTTAAGGCAGATTAGGTTTGAGTAAAAGCTATTTCATTAGATTTGATCAGGAAAAGATCAGAGGAGCCTTTGGAGAGGGCTTTTTCAGTTCTCTGATGAGGTCAGAAGCCGATTGCAGAGGAGTTAGAAAGGAATGAAAGGAAAGAAAGTAGAGATGGTAAGATCTCTTTCTGAAGGAGTTTAGCCATGAAGGGAAGAGGAAAGGCACAGGAAGAATGCTAGCAGAGATGACAGGATCAAGTGAGTATTGTTTAAGGATGGGGGGCAGACATATGGGCATGTTTGTAGATATCAGAGAAGGAGCAAGTAATTGGGAAGGGATTAAAGATAAGAGATTAGGGATGCCAGTGAAATCTGAATGGAATAGCATCAAGGCTCCATGTAGAGGAGTTTGCCTTGGCATCAAGAAGGATTACTTCTTCCTCTTAATTAAGACTAGAATGAAAGAAATAGTGGAGGAAAATGTCAGAATGACGTGAGAAGGAGGCGGTGGAAAGAAAGGAGATTTTTCTTCCAGTGGTTTTAATTTTTGGATAAATGTGACATGAGGACCTCTGCTTAGAGGGTAGGTAGAGGGTCGAGGATCCCCTCTGAGAGACTTGATGAGGGAAGAAGAGAAGTTTGGAATAGCTACCAAGAATAGGATAGTAAATAAGTTAGGGAAGACTATGATTTTTACCTTGCTTTAGTGGGAGCCCAGTTGAGATTAGATAACATAAATTTGGAATGATCCCAGTTAATATGATGTCATAATTTTCTCTAGTTCTGTTCAGCAGCATGTGAATAGGAATGATGGAAGTTCATGGTGGGAGTAATCAGACCTCATCTGAAGAACCCCAGGTCCAAGGATTTTCAGGTTTACAAAATACCTTCATCCCAACAAAACTGTGTGGGACCTAGGGCAAACATTCTCATTCCCATTTCACAGATGAGGAAACTGAGGCTTAGAGAGATTAAGTGCCTTGCACAGGAACTTATAGCTTATAAGTAGAACTTAACCTGGTTCATAACTCAAATCCAGGGCTTTATCCATTGAAACAAACATTTAGTAAGTGCCTGTTACTAGATAAGATATAAAGCTTAGATAAGCCAATCTTTGCTTTCATGGACTTTAGTAGGAGAATAAGACACAAACTCAGATGTTTGGGATAATAACAATAGCTAGAATTTAAATATTACTTTAAAGTTTGCAAAGCGTTTTACTCATATTATTTTTATCTTCACCACAATCCTGGGAGGTAAGTATTATTATTTCTCCATTTTACAGATGAGGAAACTCAGACAGAAAGGATCACACAGGTAGTAAGTGTCTGAGATGGGATTTGAATTCATGTCTTCCTTCAGGTTTAGCACTTTATCTATTGCACCACCTAACTGCCTGTAGATCACCTGGGTATATTATATTTTTTGATCAATGCATTTGAGAAGTAGGAACTAAGTACAGTGGGAAAGGTTGCTATACCAGTAGAAGAATCAAGAAAGGCTTCCTGGAGGAGGTGGCATATCCATTCAGTTTTAAAGTTGAATGGAGACTTAGCTATACGAGATGTCAGGGAAGGACTTTTGGAAGAAACTTTTAGAGCAGGATTATCTTAACTTTTTTGTGTATGTTGTGGGTCTTTTTGGTAGTCTGTTAAAATTTATGAACCTCTTCTCAGGATCAAGTTTTTTTTTTTTCAATTTTTATTTTGAATTTAACACACATCAGATAAAGTGGCCATTTCAGGATCAAGTTTTTAAATGTATAGGACAAAGTCCATACGATTTGAAAAGAAAGCAATTATATTGCAAGAGTTGTAAAATTATTATTTTCTAAATTTTCACAGATCCCAAGTTTAAGAAACCCCACTTTAGAGTCTTGTCTCATTTTACAAGAAGGGAATTGACCTGATTAGGGCCACAAGATCTGGACTGCCCTTCTAGCCTAGGACTTTTGCTATCAACTCAGCCTGCACGAGTGAACATTATTCCAGCCTTGCTATTTTATTTTGACCAGTAGGAAGGAAGCAGAATGTCCCAGGGACTAATCTAGATAGGGCTGGAGTGCATAGGCCCATATTAGGCTAAGCTGGAAGTGCAATTCCAGGGTTTGTGCCTAGATTCCAGGATGACCCGGGGTTTGGAAGGGAAACTTGGAGCTGTCTGTTTCCAAATTTTGGAAGAGCATGAAGGAAAAAAGTGATGGATGATCTTTGAGTACCCTTCGTCAAATGTTTTTTTAAAACTCTTACTCTCTGGCTTAGTAACACCTTTAAGACAGAAGGACAAGAGCTAAGCAATGACTTGCCCAGGGTCATATTGCTAGGAGGTATCTGAGGCCAGATTTGAACCCAAGTCATCAAATGTTTTTGAAGCATCCACTAGATGTAAGAATCTTTATTTTTCATTTTATTGTTACTTTTTGCCAATTACATGTAATCAATTTCCACACAAGTTTTCTGAAGTTATAGGATCCAAATTGTCTACCTCCTTCCATCCCTTCCCTCTTCCAGAGTTGGCAAACAATTTAATCTGGGTTATACGTGGGTTATCACACAAAACATATTTCTATAGTGTTCCTTTTTATAAGTGAATAATCTTTTGAAACCAAAACCCCAAAACGTAAATCCAAATAAACAAGGGAAAAATCATATACCTTCATCTGCATTCCGACTCCAACAGTCCTTCAGAATTGTCCTGGATCATTGTACTGCTGAGAGTAACTAAGTCTATCACATTTGATCATTGTATCACAATATTGCAGTTTCTGTGTACAATGTTCTCCTGGTGCTGCTTATTTCACTCCGCATCCTTTCATGTAGGTCTTTCCAGCTCTTTCTGAAATCCTCCTGTTCTTCATTCCTTACAGCACCATCATATATCACAACTTGTTCAGCCATTCCCCAATTGAGGGACATCCCTTTAGTTCCCAGTTCTTTGCCAGAAGCACCTACTTATGTGTAGGAACCTTTGAGGAATACAAGAATGGGTCTGACCCAGCTTATATTATTCATCAGTTCCCAAGCTTTTTGGTCAGCACCTGCTGTGTGCCAGACACGTCTGGTGTCTGGGGATACAGAGAAGGAAGCAATTCCTACACCTAAGGAACTTTTATCTTCTATCCATCTTTCTGCCTCTTTACTGAGAAAAAAAAGGAAAAAAAAACCCAAACCCTTGTAATAAATATAAATTGTTAAACAACAACAAAAAAATCCCATATTAACCTTGTCTGCAGCGTGAGGCTGTTCCCTCACTGCTAGAAGGTGGAGAGCAGGCTTCTTCTCTGTTGATTGGAGTTCTTAAGTCTTTCAAAATTTGCCATTTTTATAATGTTGGTAGGATAGTAATAATAATAATGATAATGATAATGATAGCACCTAATGCTTACATAGTGTTTACCATGTGCTAAGTGCTTTACAATTATTATCTCATTTGATCTTGACAACAACCCTGGAAGGGAGATGCTATTATTATCCCCATTTTACAGATGAGGAAACTGAGGCAGACAGATGTTAAGGGTCTTGTCCAGGGTCACACAGCTAGTATGGATCTGAGACTGCATTTTAATAAAATAGCAACAACAATAATAACAATAAATAACATTTATATTGTGCTTACTATATACAAGTCATGTGCTAAGTGTTTTATAATTATATCATTTGATCCTCACAACCAACCTGGGAGGGAGATGCTATTATTATCCTCATTTTAAAGATGAAGAAACTAAGGCAGACAGAAGTTAAGGGACTTGGCCAGGATCCCACAGCTAGGAACTGAATAGAGGCCTTCCTGACTCTAGATCCAGTGCTAACCATTGGGCAACCTAGCTGCATGAGGAACTTTAAAAGCTAAACAAAGCATTTTATGGAGTTTATGGAATAGAAGAATGCTATATATATCCAACTCTCCGTTTAAAGGAAATCACTTTGGCCACCCCACCCTCATAGACTTTGGAGTGTGATATAATAGAAAGAACATTGGCTTTAGTCATTATGAGAAAAAGATGTGAAGATTTCATGGCATTCACAGTGCCTGAGCTTGCCTCCCTCAGAATAGAACGTAGTCCTTAAAAATATTAATTTATAGTCCTTTAATATCAGTCTCATTCTGGAGTATATCCCTCTCCTACCCACTGAGCTTTTTTTGTTTTTTTAAATCTTATGTTCAATCTCGGATGATACTAAGTATTGTTCCAAGGCAGAAGAGTGGTTAGGACCAGGCAATGGGGGTTAAATGACTTGTCCAGGGTCACAGAGCTAGAAGTTTCTGGGTTCAGCTTTGAACTCAGGACCTCCCATTTCTAGACTTGGTTCTTAATCCTCTGAGCCAAATAGCTGCCTCTCAACTATTTCTTTTACCAAAAACTTTTTTTTTTAAACCCTTAACTTCTGTGTATTGACTTATAGGTGGAAGAGTGGTAAGGGTAGGCAATGGGAGTCAAGTGACTTGCCCAGGGTCACACAGCTGGGAAGTGTCTGAGGCCGGATTTGAACCTAGGACCTCCCGTCTCTAGGCCTGGCTCTCAATCCACTGAGCTACCCAGCTGCCCCCAAAAACTTTTTTTTAAAATAAGAAAGGAAAGGGAAAACCATGTTCAGCAAAACCAAGCAAGACACCCACTGAGTCTGAAGGTCAGTTCAGCGTTTCACAGTCAGAGTTCCCCTACTCTTTGGTTTTTATTTTTGTTTTTTAAATTAAATTAATAAATTTTATTTAAAATTAAATTCCAAAAAGCATGTGAAAGGACTGGCCATACTACTTAAAAAATTTTTTTTAGAATATTTTTCCATGGTTACATGATGCATGTTCTTTCCCTTTAACCCAACACCCTTCCCACCCCACCCCATAGCTGACATGCAATTCCATTGGGTTTTACATGTATAATTGATCAAGATCTATTTCCATATTATTGATATTTGCATTAGGGTGATGGTTTAGAGTCTGCATCTCCAATCATATCCCCATGGACCCATGTGATCAAGCAGTTGTTTTTCTTCTGCTTTTCTGCTCCCACAGTTCTTTCTCTGGATGTGGATAGTGTTCTTTCTCATAAGTCCCTCAGAATTGTCCTGGATCATTGCATTGCTGCTAGTAAAGAAATCCATTACATTCGATTTTACCACAGTGTATCAGTCTCTGCGTACAATGTTCTTCTGGCTCTGCTCCTTTCACTCTGCATCAGTTCCTGGAGGCCATTCCAGTTCACATGGAATTTCTCCAGTTTATTATTCCTTTGAGTGCAATAGTATTGCATCACCAGCAGATACCACAGTTTGTTCAGCCATTTGATGGACAACCCCTCATTTTCCAATTTTTTGCCACCACAAAGAGCGTGGCTATAAATATTTTTGTACAAATCTTTTTCCTTATGATCTCTTTGGGGTATAAACCCCTCAGTGGTATGGCTGGATCAAAACCTTTTGAGTATAGTTCCAAATTGCCCTCCAGAATAGTTTGATTGATTCACAACTCCACTAGCAATGCATTAATGTCCCAATTTTGCCACATCCCCTCCAATATTTACCACTTTCCTTTGCTGTCATGTTAGCTAATCTGCTAGATGTGAGGTGGCACCTCAGAGTTGTTTTGATTTGCATTTCTCTAATTATAAGAGATTTAGAACATTTTTTCATGTGTTTATTGATAGTTTTGATTTCTTTATCTGAAAATTGCCTATTCATGTCCCTTGCCCATTTATCATTTGGGGAATGGCTTGATTTTTTTGCATAATTGATTTAGCTCTTTATATATTTGAGTAATTAGACCTTTGTCAATTTTTTGTTATAAAGATTTTTTTCCCCAATTTATTGTTTCCCTTCTTATTTTGGTTGTATTGGTTTTGTTTGTACAAAACCTTTTTAATTTAAGGCAATCAAAATTATTTATTTTGCATTTTGTAATTTTTTTCTAACTCTTGCTTGGTTTTAAAATTCCTCCCCTCCCAAAGATCTAACAAGTATACTATTCTGTGTTCACCTAATTTACTTATAGTTTCCTTCTTTATATTCAAGTCATTCAGCTAATCTGAATTTATCTTGGAATAGGGTGTGAGATGTTGATCTAGACCCAATCTCTCCCATACTGTTTTCCAATTTCCTAGCATTTTTTGTCAAATAGTGGGTTTTTGTTCCCAAAGCTGGGCTCTTTGGGTTTGTCATAGACTGTCTTGCTGAGGTCACTTACCTCAAGTCTATTCCACTGATCCTTCCTTCTGTCTCTTAGCCAGTACCATATCGTTCTTTTTTTTTTTTTTTTTTAAACTGTTAACTTCTGTGTATTGGCTCCCAGGAGGAAGAGTGGTAAGGGTGGGCAATGGGGGTCAAGTGACTTGCCCAGGGTCACACAGCTGGGAAGTGTCTGAGGCCAGATTTGAACCTAGGACTTCCCGTCTCTAGGCCTGGCTCTCAAGCCACTGAGCTACCAGCTGCCCCTACCATATTGTTCTGATGACTACTGCTTTATAATACACTTTAAGATCTGGTACTGCTAGACCACCTTCCTTCACATTTTTTTTTTCATTATTTCCTTTGACATTCTTGATTTTTTGTTCTTCCAAATGAACTTTGTTATAGTTTTTTTTTCTAATTCAGTAAAAATGTTTTTTGGGAGTTTGATAGGTATGGCACTAAATAAGTAAATTAATTTGGGTAGGATGGTCATTTTTATTATGTTAGCTCGTCCCTACCCATGAGCAATCAATGTTTTTCCAATTGTTTAGATCTAGTTTTAATTGTGTGGAAAGTTGTGTTGGTATAATTCCTATGTATGTCTTGGCAGATGGATTCCCAAGTATTTTCTAGGGTGATTTTAAATAGAATGTCTCTTTCTACCTCTTGCTGCTGAGATGTGTTGGAAATATATAGAATTGCTGATGATTTATGTGGGTTTATTTTGTATCCTACAACTTTGCTAAAGTTGTTGATTATTTCCACTAGCTTTTTGGTTGGTTCTCTATGAATCTTTAAGCAGACCATTGTATCATCTGCAAAGAGTGATAGCTTAGTCTCCTTACTGCCTATTTTAATACCTTCAATTTCTTTTTCTTCTCTAATTGCTACTGCGAGTGTTTCTAGTACCGTGTTAAATAATAGAGTTGATAATGGGCATCCTTGTTTCACTCCTGATCTTATTAGGAAAGTTTCTAATTTATACCCATTGCAAATGATGTTTGTTGATGGTTTTAGACATATACTGTTTATTATTTTTAGGAAAGGTCCTTCTATTCCTATACTTTCTAGTGTTTTCAGTAGGAATGGGTGCTATATTTTGTCAAAGGCTTTTTCAGCATCTATTGAGATAATCATGTGGTTTTTGTTGATTTGCTTGTTGATATGGTCAATTATGTGAATGGCTTTTCTAATATTGAACCATCCTTGCATTCCTGGTATAAATCCCACCTGATCATAATGAATAACCCTCGTGATCACTTGCTGGAGTATTTTTGCTAGTATTCTGTTTAAGATTTTTGCATCTATGTTCATTAGGGAGATTGGTCTGTAGTTTTCTCTCTCTGTTTTTGATCTACCTGGCTTTGAGATCGGTACCATGTTTGTGTCATAAAAGGAGTTTGGTAGAACTCCTTCTTTGCTTATTGTGTCAAATAGTTTGTATAGTATTGGGATTCCCTCTGCTCTTTGATGGAAGAAAGGGAGTATTTTCTCTTCTTCCAGGAGAGGTATGCAGAAACTCTGATTCCTGGAGCCTCTAGTGTGCTCTGCAGCTCAGGGTTCCTTTAGAGCAGTAGTTCCCAAACTTTTTTGGCCTACTGCCCTCTTTCCAGAAAAAATATTACTTAGCCCCCTAGAAATTATGAAACTATTTATTGAACTCAGAATAGAATGTAATACAAAAAAAAGTATGGCCATCACCACACCCCTGGATAGCTGCAGCACCCACCAGGGGGTGGTAGTGCCCACTTTGGGAATCACTGCTTTAGAGGCTGAGCATCCTGGGTTCTCCTTTCCTAGCCCCTAGTGTACAGTGTGTGACCTAGGGCTTCAGTCTTCATATATCTGGGCTTCAGTTATTTCTGCCCCTTCACTGCCCTACACTACACTCTTTGTACTGGTTAGCAGTGGGATATTTAAGTGACTCTTGAGTGAATGGGCATTTTTCCTTTCTCAGCCCCTGGTCTCCTTCCCAACACTGTCTCCTTTGGGGCCAGCAGTTCTGGTTGTGATTACCAAGGACCAACCATTTCCAGGAACTCGAGTCCATGTGGGTCCAGGTTCATAATTTAATTGCACAAAATGATTTTTAAAGTGAGCCTGGAGGTCTCCAAGTAATAAGAGAATGACTAAGGGAAGGGAATTGTCTGAATTCTCAGAGAAGGTGAGATGGATGAAATCTTTCCTAGGATTGTTGCAGTCTCAACGGAAATCATGGACTGGCTGGGTGGCATTGGGAAAATCACTTCCTTTTCTGAGCTTCAGTTTCCTTCTTTGTAAAACAAGGGCAGATAGGTGGTAGAGTGGATAGAGCACTTGAAAACCTGAGCTCAAATCTGGCCTCAGATGCTGTACGACCCTGAGCCTCAGTTTCCCTCTATAAAACAAGCTAGAGAAGGGAATGGCAAACCCCTCCAGTATCTTTGCCAAGAAAATGATTGGACAACAACAACAAAAAATGAGAGGACTGAATGAGATACTCTCAGAGTCCCATTCTAATTCTGAAATTCTGTGATTATAGTTTTTGGACAGGGAATCTAGGTTGCTGGCCCATTCCTGCTGTGTGACCTTTGGTAGCTGTCTTCACCCCTCTGAGTCATTAATCCTTGTGGAGAATTGGTCTCATTGAGTAGTTTGCCCTGCATATAGCAGGCATTTAATAAATATTTGTCAAATAAGCAGAATGTGAAAGTTCCTGGGAGATAGATAGGTCATCTGGAATTCCAGCCCTGGCTGTGCTTATAACTAATTGTGAACTTGCCCAACTGTAAACAGAGTTTCTTGGGCACTCTGGGGGTTTCTTCCATAAAATGATGGACTACATGGTTTCTTAAATAAGGTACCTCCCGCCTCTGACAGTATTGTGTTCTGGAATCCCACCCAACTCTGACATTGGATGTTTTCAGTCTCCTTCCCCTCTGAAAATGCCTATTTTTAAGGCCTTTCCATGGTTCCGCCATTCTCAAGTTCATGTTCCAGGGTTCCTTCCAATTCTGCAATTCTTTGGTTTTAGATACCAATTCAGGCAATTAGTTCATTGATAAACATTTATTAAATATCTGCTATGTGCCAGGCACCGTAGTAAGTGTTGGAGTTACAAAATGAGGCAAAAAAGGGGCTCACAGTCTAATGGGGGAGATCACAAGCAAACAAAAGGTGCAAACAAACTCTATATAGGATAATAGGAGATAATTAACAGAGGGAAGGCACTAGAATGAAAAGGCATTGAGATAGGCTTCTTGTAAAATATGAGAGTTCAGTTTGGACTTGAAGGAAGCTGGGGAGGCTGTTGGTAGAGATGAGGAGGGAGAACATATCAGGCAAAGGAGACAGTCAGAGAAAAAACCCAGGCTGAGAGATGGAGGGTCTGGCATTCAGCATCTTAAAGTTCTATCTGGTTCTAAACCAGTGGTTCCCAAAAGTTTTTGGCCTACCCCCCCTTTCCAGAAAAAAATATTACTTAGTCCCTTGGAAATTATTTTTTTTTAATTTAATAACAATTAATAGGAAAGATAAATGCACCTGTGGCCATGACCGCTCCCCTGGATCGCTGCAGGCGCCCACTTTGGGAATCACTGTTCTAAGCAGATAAAGTTCTTGGTCTGGAGTTCAGATCTAGCTATGTAACTCTAGACAAGCCAATTAACCCTATTTGCCTCCGTTTCCTCATCTGTAAAATGAAAAAATAGGAAAATGGAAAACTGCTCCACCATCTCTGCCAGGAAAACCCTAAACGGGGTCCAGCAAGAGTCAGACATGAGTGAAACAACTCAACAACAAAGCTCCAAATATTCTTTGTCTTAAGGTTTCTTCTAGTACTGCCATTCTCTGTTCCAAGATTCTTGTTGATGCTGGTATTTCCATTCCTTATCTGCTACTGCCCCAGAAGATAACATGATTATTCATAGTGAGTATAGGGAGAATTTGATTCTGGTTCTGTCTTGATTGGGAAAAGGATGAGGTAAGAGGCTGCAGTGAAAGAGCTGAGATGCCTGGGAATTATCAGTGTCTCTCACTCCTGGGATTCCTCCAGCTGCATCTGACCATGGGAACCAGGAAGATTCAGGCACAGCCTACTCAACTGCAAAAGGCAGAGGTAACCATTAGGATCTTCAAGAATAAGTCTGTTGTTATTGTTCAGTTGTTTTTAGTATTGTCTGACTTTATGTGACCCCATTTGGAGTTGTCTTGGCAAAGATTACTGGGGTGATTTGCCATTTCCTTCTTCAATTCATTTTACAGCTGAAGAAACTGAGGCAAGCAGGATTAAGTGAGTTGTTCAAGGTCACACAGCTAGTAAGTGACTGAGGCTGGATTTGAATGCAGGAAGATGAGTTTTCTGTTTCTAGGCGCAGTGCTCTGTCCACTGTACTACCTAATTGTCCCAAGAATAAATAGTGCCCCTTTACTTGAGTTTATTGAATAACTGAATTAATAAATGAGTCAATCATAGAGTTTTAAAAGAACTTAAAAAGCTATGTTTTGTTCATACTCTTGAGTATATCTTTCCCTTTTCTGTATCTAATAAGCCTTCCCATAAGATAAAAAAAAAAAGGAAAAGAGAAAAAAGTTAAATAAAATCAGACCAACATTTATAATTGGAGTTTTACAATGAGTGTTGGAGATTTGAGTTCTAGTCCTGATTCTTTTCTCTGGCTCACTGTGTTATTTTTGGCACATCATTGACTCTTTGGACCTCAGTGTCATCTATAAAATGAAATGAGGATTCAGTGCAGGAGGCTAAGGCTTTGGGCACAGCAGGCAGGGCGGGTGGGGCTCAGAAGCTTGCAGTGACTCAAGTTAGCATTAAAACTGTCACAGGAGATAAAGGCTGATGATGTTGATTTTGGAGGTTGGCACTAGATCTAGGAAATCCTGTATTTCTTCTCTCTTGCTCCTGTTCTTGAATAGCACCCCCACTATTTCCCAGATTATTGTTCTGGTAAAGGACTATTCTAGGAGTAGGAGGAGAATTTCCCCCTCTTCCTGGAGCTCAGAATTTGAGAAAGCAAGAAGTTGGGAGGACAGGTCTCAGTGCCCAGCTTCCCCTTAGGCACCTCTTCCTTTGTCATAAGCCTTTGCCTCAAGGAAAATTTTACTCCATTCTCTTGCCCAACTCACTTCCTATTACTTCTTGCCCCAGATGTGGTCCCAAATCTGGCCAAGCTAGATTTCCTTTTCACTTTCCCATTCTCCTTTCTCTTTCTCCTCTTCCCATCCCCATGTCCCAAGACAACTTCCTCTATTCCTTGAATCATGTCTCCTCTTAAATCTCAACTCTCCTTTAAGGACCAAGCTCTAGCACTACTCTTCTATTCAATCATTCACTAGATGTGTGACTGTGGGCAAGTCATTTTCTTTTCTCTGGACCTTAATTTCTTCCTTTTCAATTGTGGGAAGTTGGATTAGAGCATCCCTAAGGTATTTTCCAGCTCTTGACAGGCTAGGTTCTGGGCTAGAATAATGAGAAAGAATTTATAATTAGGATTTAATTCAGATAAAATGTAAAATTCTTCATGTGGGATTTTAAAAACAAACAAACATGCAAGTAAAAGATGAAAGACTGGATGAGGGAACCATTATGTGCAATGAGAGACGTTAGTGGGTTGCAAACTTAATCTGAATCACAAACTGTTGCGTGGGAAGGATCACAGAGGCTGTCTCATCCAAATACCACTGAACGTGGGTGATCACCCAGCTTTTTTGTAGGCCTCCAGAGAGAGAGGAAATCCATTCCACTTTCCAATAGTTCTAATTTCTAGGGAATTTTTCCTGACATAGAGCCCAAACTTGCCCCTCAGGAACTTCTACTTGTTTTTCCTCGTTGTGTGCATTAGAATAAAATAGAAAAAGTCTAATATTAGGCAACTAGGTGGCACAGTAAATAAGCTCCAAGTCTCAAGTCAGGAAAACCTGAGTTTAAATCTGACTTCAGATACTTCCTCGTAATGTGACCCCGGGAAAATCATTTAACCTCTATTTGCCTCAGTTTTCTCAACTGTAAAATAGGAGTAATAATAGCATCTACCTCCCAGAGTTATTATGAGGATCAGAGGGAATAATATTTTGTTATATTTGTTCCTGGCACATAGTAAATGCTATATGAATATTGTTTTTTTTGTGTGTTTTTTTCTATATGAATGTTAACTATTTATTCTATTTTATTTTTTAAAACTTTTACCTTCTGTCTTGGAATCAAGGATTGAATAGTAAAAACTAGGCAATTGGGGTTAAGGGACTTGCCAGGGTCACACATGTAGGAAGTATCTGAGGCCAGCTATTTATTTTAATCTCGATTTTATATATCAGTCTTCCTTGATGTCTTTTCTTTACCCTGAAGTTTTCTCTTCTCTACAGTAAATATCTTAAATTCTTTCAACTTAACCTGATAGGGCAGAGTCTCCAGTCTACTTGATATTTTATTCTCCTTCTTTAAAATTCTTCTGTTTATTGGTATCCTTCCTGAAATATGGTAGCCCGAATGAAATACATTTTTCCTGATGTGGATTGACTAGAGTTTAGTACAGAGGGGCTCTTACTGCTGTGATCCTGGATACTGTGCCTTTCTTAATGCATTTGTAGATTTAAAAATTAATATCCAATACTCCAAGTATTATATTTAATAATATTTATTAAATTTAACTCAAAGCAAAAGGGAAACTAAAAAATTCTAGAGTCCAGAGAAAGCTCACCCAAGCCACTCATGTGGAAGAGAGAGCAAGGGAGGAATTTACAGAACTATATAAACAGTAACGGAAAGATGCATGTAAAAGGGGAGAAAGAATTTTGGGACAGGGAAAGAATTCTGGGACATGAAGTCAAGGGGTTCGAGATTTTTTTTTTCTAAACTACACACATTCTAAGCTCTCATAAACTTTTTTGGCTGCTGCCCCATCACATTGTTTCCCCATATTTAGATTCTAATCCATGAAAATCATCAGATCTTTTCCAGACAGATGGCCATCTAGCCATGTCTACCCCATCTTAGAGAAGTTGATTTTTTTGAACCCAAATATAAAATTTTACATTTATCTCCCTTAAATTTCATTTTATTAGATTCAACTTGCTGCTTCAAACTTCTGAGACTTTTGGATACAAACTGCACAAGCCACTAAGTTAGCTCTGTTTCCTAACCTTCTATTATTGGCAAAGTTCAGAAACATAACATTTATGCCTTTATCTACATCAATGATAAAAATGTAAAGGAGTCAACCACAGATCCTTTGGGCACTCCACTAGACTTCCTAATGAGTTGACATCACACCATTAATGATACTCTTTGGGCCCAACCCTTTCAAATATTTCTTAATCCATCTAACTGTACTAGCTTCTGTGCCTTTTCCACCTTGACTGTAGGAATGACCCTTATGACATGGCAGCTGTCCAGGCTAATGAGATTTGTGTCTGTATGAAGGAAGTCATAGGTTTTAGATCCAGGGAGAAGAAAGCCTCACTGGATGCTGCCAAAGTTGATGTGATTTTGGGATTGTTTTCAGAAAGATATTGGGCCCAGATCCAGGGGGATGAAAGCTCCACCGGTTACAGCCCATTTGAAGGTATTGCATTTGGTTTTCTGGGGGGCCACATTTTAGGAAGAATATTGACATATTGAAGTGAATCTTCAGGGTGAATTCAGGTTATATAGGACTGGAAATTGTCACATGAAGATTCATTTAGAAAACTGTTGCTTGCTAACCCCCAGAAGACAAGACTTCCTGGGGACAGCTTGTGTCAAGTATTCCAAGGACTCGAAGCATGTGTTAGACTTCTTCTTTGCCCCTAGATGACAGGACCAGAAAATGATAGATTGGCAACGGAGGTGTTTTGGATCTCCATAAGGGATAAAGCTCCTATCTAAAAGTGAAACTGGCTGTTTCAGGAAAAGGAGATTTCCTACCCTCCCACCTCGCTTGGGAAGGAGTTAGACCACCTCTTGTCAGGGCTCTTGTAGGGGGGATTCCTGGTGAGGTGCAGGTAAGATTAGATGGCCTCTGCGATATATTCCAACTCTAAATACGAGATTCTATGGCTTTTTCTCTCCTTAATCTGTCATTTAATTTGTGTTATTTAATGAACTGCTAGCATTTATAGCTCCCAAAGTACATCTTGAGGACTTGTTAGCATTCTCTACAAGGCTTTGCAAGGTAATAGGTACTTAAGTAAAAGCTTATTGATTTGACTCAAAAAGTTATTCTGAAAGCAGGTAGCAGGTTTTCTGTCTGGGGTCACAAGGGAAGGTCTTTGAGATGAAATCTGGGCCTTGTCATCTCTCTGCAGTTGGCAGCACATAACTGAAGAGAATCAGACCCTGTGAACTCCTCGACCATCTCTGTCCAGGAAAAAAGGATGCCTGGGCGCATCTGACTCCTTTGTTTGTCCTATTCTTATTAATCACATTCCTTGTTCTGATTCTATAAAACCTGTAGTCAATCAACAACTATTTTTTTAAAAAAAAAACCATTACATTCTTTCTTAGAATCAATATTGTGTATTAATTCCAAGGCAGAAGAGTGGTAAAGGCCAGGCAATTGGGGTTAAGTGACTTGCCCAGGGTCACATAGCTAGGAAGTGTCTGAGGGCAGATTTGAACCTAGGACCTCTTGTCTCAATTCACTGTGCCACCTCACTAGCCCCCTAATCAACAACTATTAAATGCTTAATGTATGCCAGGCACTGGGCTAACCTCTGAGGCTACAAAAAAGAAAAAGCTCCTACCTTCAAAGAGCCTACCTTTTATCTGGAGAAATCTATATACACACATATAAATACAAAATCAATACAATTTAAAAAGTCAATACAATGTAAAATCAAGAGAATGTGGATGGGAAGGAATAGCAGCTGGGTGATTTTCACTAAAGGTCTCCTACAGGAATTGTTACTTGACCTGAGCTTTTTTTTTTTTTTTAACTTTATTTTATTCTAATAACAAACTTACATATAAGCTTTCCAAAGTAATGTGATTCATATTCTCTTCCTCACCTCTTCCCAGAGGTGACAGTAACCACGGGGTTATACATGTATTATCACTCCAAACCTATTTCCATATTATTCATTTTTGTATGAGAATAATCTTATAAAAGCAAAACCCCAAATCCTATACCCAAATAAACAAGTGACTAATCATGTTTTCATCTGTATTTCTACTCCCACAGTTCTTCCTCTGGAGGTGGATAGTGTTCTTTTTCATAAGTCCTCAGAATTATCCTGGATCATTGCATTGCTGCTAGTAACAAAGTCTATCACATTTGATTGTTCAACAATATTGCAGTTACTGTGTATAATGATCTCCTGGTTCTGCTGTTTTCACTCTATATTAGTTCATGGAGGTCTTTCCAGTTTTTTCTGACATCATCTTGCTCATCATTCTATATAGCACAATAGCATTCCGTCACTATCATAAACCACATTTTGTTGAACCATCCCCGATTGATGGACATCCCTTTAGTTTCTAATTCTTTGCCAACACAAAAATTGCAGCTGTAAGTATTTTTATACAAACTATTTTTCCTTTTTTTTTTTTTTAAATCTCTTTGGGACACAGACCTAGTATTGCTGGATCAAAAGGCATGCATTCTTTTAATGCCCTTTGGGGGAAATTCCAAATTGCTTTCCAAAATCGTTGGATCAATTCACAACTCCACCAGCAATGCATTTTGACCTGAGCTTTGAAGGAAGCTTGGATTCTAAGAGGCAAGCCTTCAAGTTATTTGTAGCTTGTACTCAGACAGTGAGTTTACTGTTACTTTTGGTATCGAAATATATTTGACCCTCTTTCAGGAATTCTAGAGAGGGAATTCCTGCATTAGGTAAAATATTTAGAATCTCCAGCTGCTCTAATATTCAATGTCCCAGTGTTCTGTGTTCCTCACACAAACATTTTAGGTTTTAAGGCTTCTTCAAGCTCTGATATTTTAGGTCCCATGTCGCTGAGGCCTATGGCTGTCCTGTTGAATATGCTAAGGGGTTAACAGCTTTACTTTTATTATTTTTTTCTTCTGCTAGTAAACCTGGGGGAAATTTTTGAGGCTATTTTTCCAGGTCTCACCCTCTTACTATCTCTTCCAAACTTTTTGGGGAACAAAGAAGCTCCTTATATTTTTCTGGATCTCATAAAACAATCTCTAGGCAGCTGTGGTATTAGGAAAAGCACTGGACTGAGCGCCAGGAGGTCATTGGCCTGGATTTGCCCCAAATAACATATTAGGTGACTTTTGGCCAGTTCCTTGCCTTTGCTGGGCTGTAGTTTCCTCTTTTGTAAAATGAATGGGTGATAGCAGCCTGCTTACTCCTCTGGCAATTATCAGGAAGCATTAAGATGCTTGTAGAAACAAAAATACTACAGAAATCCCAGCTGGTGGACAAATAGGAGATGGAATTTAGAGAAGTAAAAATGCCTACTGTCCCTCCTCCATGGCTGGTCTGCTCTGGATCCTTTTAGTTCTAAGAATAGCTTGTCAGGAGTCCAATGAATTGTATAATCTAATAGGGAAAGTTTGCTTACTCTCATAACCAACCTTAATCCTTCTCCACACACTTTCAAGGTAATGAACACTTGCTTTCCTCATCCTCTCTCTCAGCCCTCTGGGGCTCTTTCTCCTGATGACCCAAGAACTATTTTTCTCTGTAAAATGACCACGATAACACCCTATTCTCCCTAGCCCAAGGAGTGATTGTGAGGCAGTTCAACACAGCTAGGGAAATGGAAGGAAAGAAGGGATCAAACTTATTAAGCATCTATACGAGGCACTGTGCTAAATGCTTGGCAGATATAATCTCATTTGAGTCTTACAACACCCCAGTAAGATGGGGGCTAATATTATCCCCCTTTTACAGTTGAGGAAACTGAGGTGAGCAGTGGTTAAGTGACTTGCTCATTGTCACGGCTAGTATAGGTTGGAGGCAGGATTTGAAAGTAGGTCTTCCAGATTTTAAGTCCAGCACAGTAGACATTAAGCCACCTAGCTAGCTATCTATACCCAAAAGGTAGAATTTGAAACCATGAACGAAGTTTTTGCCCAAACAGTTATAAAACTGTGTATAGACCTTTTAAGCCAGCAATACCATTATTAGGTTTATTTCCTAAGGTGATCAGAAAAAAGGGAAAGAACCTATGTTCTAAAATATTCTAAAAAAAAACAAATTATGGCACATGTTTATGATGGAATAGTACTGTTTTGTAAAAAATGATGAGTGGGGGTTAATTTTTTTTAAGAACATGGAAAGATTCTCCAATTGACAAATGGTCAAAGGATATGAATAGGCAGTTTTGACATGAAGAAATCAAAACTATCAATAATCACATGAAAAAGTGTTCTAAATCCCTCCTAATTAGAGAAATGCAAATCAAAACAAGTCTGAGGTACCACCTCATACCTAGCAGATTGGCCAGTATGACAGAAAAGGAAAATAATGAATGTTGGAGGAGATAGGGCAAAATTGGGACACTAATACATTGCTGGTGGAGTTGTGAATTGGTCCAACCATTCTGGAAGGCAATTTGGAATTATGACTAAAGAGTGTTAAAAGAATGCCTGCCCCTCGATCTAGCAATACCATTACTACATTGGTACCCCAAAGATGTAATAATGAAAAATGTTTGTACAAAAATATTCATAGCTATTCTCTTTGTGGAGGCAAAAAATTGGAAAATGAAGGGATATCCATCAATTGGGGAATGGCTAAACAAATTGTGGTATCTGATGGTGATGGAATACTGTTGTGCTGTAAGAAATGATTAACTACTTGATTTCCATATGAACTAGAAAGACCTCCACAAAGTCATGCGGAGTGAAACGAGCAGAACCAGGAGAACATTGTACACAGAGACTGAAAGATTGTGGGACGATCATATGTAATTGATTTTGCTACTGATAGCAATGCAGTGATCCAGGACAATCCTGAGGGACTTATGAGAAGGAATGCTGTCCACATCAAGAGAAAGAACTGTGGGAGTAGAAACGCAGAAAAAAAACATTTGATTTTTCACTTGTTTATATGGGTGTTGAATGTGGGGTTTTGGTTTTTAAAAGATTATTACAAAAATGATTAATGTGGAAATAGGTATTGAGGGATAATACACGTATGACCCGGTGGAATTGCTTATTGGCTCTGGGAGAAGGGAGGGGAAAAGAGGAAGGAAAGAACATGAATCATGTAACCATGGAAAAATACTTAAATAAAAATAATTTAAAAAAAAACATGGAAAGAAGAGTAGCTAGGTGGCTTAGTGGATGGTAAGCTAGGCCTAGAGATGGGAGATCCTGGCAGGTTCAAATCTGGCCTCAGATACTTCCTAGCCATGTGACCCTAGGCAAGGCACTTAACTTCAACTGCCTAGTCATACCACTCATTGCCTTGGAACCAATAATTAATAATGATTCTAAGAGAGAAAGAGTTTTTTTGTTTTTTTTTTAAACCAACAACCTGGAAAGACCTTCATGAAAATATACAGAGTGAAAAAAGCAGAATCAAGAGGACATAATATACAGAAGCAGAAATATTGCTCTTCAGTTGGGGAATGGCTGAACAAACTGTGGTATCTGTTGGTGATGGAATACTATTGTGCTCAAAGGAATAATAAACTGGAGGAATTCCATGTGAACTGGAATGACCTCCAGGAATTGATGCAGAGTGAAAGGAGCAGAGCCAGAAGAACATTGTACACAGAGACTGATATACTGTGGCACAATCGAATGTAATGGACGTTTGAGGAATGATTTATGTATGTCCATCTCTAGAGAAAGAAGTGATAAATAGAAATAAACAAGGCATAGTTTTATATATATATATATCTTTTTGTTAGATGATCCCTTTTCTAATGGAATGGGGGGGGGAGAGGAAGGAGGGCAGGACTCATCTAATATTTTAATGTAACAAATAGATAGATACATTTAAATTTAAGAAAAAAGCAGGACTCAGTTCAATATAAGGCCACCCCCTTCCTAACCATTAGAACTGCCCTAATATGGAATGGGTCAATTAAAGAATCAGTGAGTTTTCTATTACTGGAGGTCTTCTAGCAAGAACTGGATGATAGCTTGTTGTGTAGACAAGATTCCTATTCAGGCTTCTCCTTCCAACAATGAGATTCTTTGATTCTCAAACCTGTAATGAAGAGCTGAAGAGTCATCCTCCATTATCAACTGTGGGGAGGGCTGGAAGGAAGTTGAGGATTCCAAAGAAGAAGCTGTGCCTCCTCTTATCATGCAGGTGTCCAGTGGATTGGGGAGGTGGAATTCATTGGAGAAGGATTTTACCCCTTTTCTTTAATAGACTTATTTGTAGTCTTAGAGATTGTTCCTGCCAGGATAGACTTACTGCCTGCCTTGGGGTATGAGGAAGGGAGAGTAGAACTGAAGTGAAGATTAAGGCTAATAGAATATAGTTGAGGAAACCCATCCAGATGCCCTCTGGGGCAGGCACTGGCACTGAGTCACTGGTTATTAAATCCTACCCTCCACCCCCATTCCTTAAATGCAATGGGGCTATCCACTCGCTGGCCATTCTTCCTGGTCTTGTGTCTTTTCATAGTTTTCATTCATGGGGTCAATATTTGTTCTTTCTGTCACCTCCCCCTTTCAAACCAGCATTGTTTGCCCATCTTAGGAAAAGCGGATACACCCTTGGCTTGACCTCTGTCATCCTGCCTCTGGCTCAGTTTCCTTCTTTAGAGAAACATCATAGGACTTAGTAACTAGGGTTGAAAGGGAATTTAGAGATCATTTAGGTGAGGAGTTCTTTACCTTCTTTGTATCATGGACATGTTTGGTGGGGCAGCTAGGTGATGCAGATCATGTCTGAATTAAAACTCTTTGCAAATGTTAACCTACTTTATACATGTCGGCTGTTATGGTTATAATCTCTCCCAGTTCCCTCCCATCTCTAACATTCTAAGTTCTCTACCAGTTCTTCTAGCTAAATTGAACAATGCTTTACTTTTGACTTTGGGATATACTTTCTTGCCACTTGTTATATATTTGTGCCCAGTTTCTTTATCAGACCATGAGCTCTGTAATAGGAAAGACTATGTCTTGTCCCAGTGTTGAGTCTCCATCACAATACCCAATACATTGTAAGTGCTAAATATGTTTGCAGAAATGTTGAATTGGAAAGCACAACTACCGAGTCAAGTTAACAAGTATTCATAAAGCTCCTACTGTGTGCTAGTGACTAGATACTGTGTTGAGAGATGAAACCAGGATTAGAGAACTTGGATTCTTAGATATCATCTAGTCCCTCTTTCTTTTTACAGAGAAGGAAGCAGAAACAAGTTACTTGCTAAGGTGATTGATTCAGTTAGTTGGTAGCAGAACTAGTTAGATTTGATTCCAAATCCCTTATTAATCCTTTTGATTTCAAAAGTCTGTTATTAAAACAAAACAAAACAAAACAAAAAACAAACACCTTACCTTCTGTCTCAGAATCTGTATTATGTTTTGGTTCCAAGGCAGAAGAATGGTAAGGACTAGGCAATGGGAGTTAAGTGACTTGCCCCGGTTCACCCAACTAGGAAGTATCTGAGGCCATATGGCCATATTTGAACCCAGGACCTCCTGCCTCCAGGCCTGGCTTTCTCTCCATTAATCCACCAAAGTTATTAATAGCTGACTTGACCTCTCAGTCAGGATGACTGGGATGCAAGTTCTGTCTCATATATTCTGTGGCTCAGGGCAAGTCAGTTAATATCTTAAATATTCTAGGCACCACTTCAAGATGGTAAGTTTCAAAAAAGGAGCTATCTGGTATTGATAAAGGGAGTTCCTTATGTAGGAGTTCCTGAGAGCAGTAAAATAATAGATCCAGTTCTTGTTCCATTCTTGATAACATTCTTTCAAGTTTACACAAAGATTTTTAATGAATTATCTTATCTGATCTTCCCCCAAATCTTAGGATATAGATGCTCATATTTTTCTCATTTTGCAGATGAACAAAATGAGTCTCTAACATCATGTATCTAATAAGTCTCAGGGGGAGGATATGAACCCAGGTCTTGTTGGCTCCAGGTTCTGTATAGTATCCACTTCACCAATCTCCCTACTTGATGGTAGCTTACCCTTTCTGTAAGAATCCCCCTTCTATCCTCCCTGCTCCAGAATCTTAGTCCTATCTACACATTGACTATTCCCAAGCAGTAAGTACTGAGCTCTTGTTTGAGAATTCTATGGCAGTAGGGTTCAACTAATGTTTGTCGAATCAGTGATTGGGGATGGATGACCCAGCGCCTGGAGTACAATGGCTGGAACTGTGCGAGTCTCCCTTTAGCTTTAAGAACCTCCGTGGTCCTAAATATCTCCCACTCAGTGTTTGTTCTGTAGGAGGAGAGCCTGGGGAAGAGCAGGGAGCCCTGCCCAGATGGACCTCTGAAAGGTCAAGCCTTGCCTCTAGAGACACTGAACTTTCCCCTTGTTGACTCTGTAGTGCAGAAAGGTTAGAGAAGGGCTGGGTCAGGCCAGATTCCAGCCCTCAGCCTATCAAGCTGACATTCATCATCTCTTACCTTTGTGCAGCCAAGGTATGGCTTGTTTACAGACACGATCACAGCAGGTGTAGTGGAAACAACTCCCAACTGTGAGTCAGGAGACCTTTATTTATTCTCCAGCATAATCATTCCTCCCATTTCTTTTAGACTTTTATAGTGTGCCACAGGATGTAGAGAGAGAGTTCTGTTTTCAGAGGCCCCTTCCATCTCTTGTCTCTTCCATCTCTGGTCTCTTCCATCTCTGATCTCTTCCATCTCTGGTCTCTTCCATGTCTTGACTCTTCCATGTCTGGTCTCTTCCATCTCTGGTTTCTTCCGTCTCTGATCTCTTCCATCTCTGGTCTCTTCCATGTCTTGTCTCTTCCATGTCTGGTCTCTTCCATCTCTGGTTTCTTCCGTCTCTGATCTCTTCCATCTCTGGTCTCTTCCATCTCTGGTTTCTTCCATCTCTGGTCTCTTCCATCTCTGGTCTTTTCCATCTCTGGTTTCTTCCATCTGGTCTCTTCCATCTCTGGTTTCTTCCATCTCTGGTCTCTTCCATCTCTGGTCTCTTCCATCTCTGGTCTCTTCCATCTCTGGTCTCTTCCATCTCTGGTTTCTTCCATCTGGTCTCTTCCATCTCTAGTCTCTTCCATCTGGAAGCAGTTTAAGGTGCTTATGTTAGGTTTGGTGGTGGGGAAATAGAGACCCAGATAAGTACATAAAAGACAATCTACGTATAAAGCAATTTCCCAGGGTTGGGGTGACGAGAGCACTGACAGCTGGGCTAAATGGCTTCCCTTCTCTAGTCTTCATCTATAAATGGTGGAAGGTGGGCTAGATGATTTCTAAGGAGATGGGCCGATGTTGTGGTTGCCAGAAGGGAGAGGGAGAAGGTGGACTCTGGAAAGTCGAGATTAAAATGGGATATTGGTGAAGGATTCTTCAGAATTTGCATATGAGCAAGATAATGTAGCCAGAAGAAGGCTAGATGATTTTGAAGGTTTGGAACTGACTTAATCACTAGAACCAAAGATCTGTGGTTAGGAGGACCCAAATTCCTATCAGAGACTTCCCTGGCTTTGTGACCTTCAATAAATTCCATCAAATCAAAACCACTTTTTGTGTTCTGGACCCCTTTGGCAGTTAATACATGGAAGTGGATACAGTGCTGGGTCTAGAGGCAGGAAGACCTGAGTTCAAATCTAGTCTCAGACATTTACTAGATAAATCTCTTAATCTCCATATGCCTGAGTTTCCTAACTTGTAAAATGAGGATAATAATAACATCTCCCTCCTGGGATTATTGTGAGGATCAAATGAGATGATATTTGTAAAGCAGTTTATAAACCTTAAGGCACTATATAAATGCTATTGTTATTATTAGAGTAGCTAGATTGCATAATGGATAGAGCATGGCCTGGGAATCAGGAAGACTCATCTTCTTCTTAATTCAAATCTGGCCTCCGACACATATTAGTTGTATGACCCTAGGCAAGTCACTTAACCCCATTTGCCTCCACTTTCTCATTTATAAAATGATCTGGAGAAGGAGGTGGCAAACCACTTTTTCTTTGCCAGGAAAACCCTATAGACCTAATGGATCTATAGCAACAAAAGACAAGAATCTCAGGTATGATGGATATGGCACTGTCCCTAGAAGTTTCCAATTAGAATTTGGAAAACTACCAACCTGAGATGTTGCACATCAGTTTGGGGATGGGCAGCATGGAGGTAGGCAGGGGTTAGATGGGTGAACTCCCAGACTCCAGCTGTTCGTCAAGACCAGTGAAGATGGTGAGAGTGTAGGGTGCTGTCTCTTCTGCCATCTTCTCTTCATGATTGCTACTGCCCAAAGATATTCTTGTGACTTGCTCAGGGTCACATAGTTAGGAAGTATATGAAGTCATGTTTGAACCCAGAATCACCTGTCTAGACCTGGTTGTCTAGCCACTGAGACACCTAGCTGCTTTGGCTTTCTGGTTTAGCTTTCATTTACTCTCCTACTGCTTCTCCCCACACCAGCCTCAGCCTCATATTTGTCGCTCTGCTCTGTGAGCACATAATCTACTCCCCTTTCAACATTTCGTGCCTTTTTTCTAAATCTGGCTGTAGTCACTGCTTCCAGGATTTCTTCTCTGATTATTCCTCTCGGGCTGACCTTCCTCATTCCTGGTTGCTGTTGCAATCTTGCATTGATTTAGACTGTTAATTTGCTTCAAAGGAGAGTCCACAAACAAACTCTTTGATCTCTCTCTCTCTCTCTCACACACACACACACACACACAAACACAAGAATGTAGAATGTTGCTTGGAGTTCCAGAGTCTAGGTTCTAGACTTGGCTCAGATACTTCCTGTGACAGTATGGCCTTCAACAAATCAGAGGTCCGTAGATTCAGAACTAGAAGGAATCTCAGAAATCATTCAGTTGAATAATGTTCAGAACAAAGGGGTAGGACCTCATGGCTTTGAAAAGTTAAAATGTTCCATGATAATATGATAGATCACCCACAGAGACAAGACGTTATGTCCCTATTTCTAAGAGTCTGCCTTCTCCATGTAAGGTTTAAATTTAAGTTTGGACTAAATATATTAGTGTGGTCGCCAAAATTAATATATCTCAAGTCAAATGACTTTTTAGCATTATTTATTTATATTTTATTTATATATTTTTTATTTTTAAATTTTATTTAATTAATTGCTTTAGAATATTTTTCCATGGTTACATGATTCATGTTCTTTCCTTCCCCTCCTCCCACCCCCCTCCCTTAGCCAACGAGCAGTTCCACTGGATAGTATTTATTTATAAAATAGAGGGAAAGAGTGAAAGTAGAGAAATGAGAAAGAGGGTAGAGAAGGCATTTATCCTATCACACTAGATAATTATTCCGGCTTGGTTTTCAAACCAGGCAGGGCTCGTTAACTCTTAACCATGGTTAACTCGTTAACCATGGGTTGGAGGGGCTGGTGATGAATAAAGCAAGGGTTCCAGCCATGAGGCCTCCTCCAAGACAGGGGGCCTCTCCAGAAGCTAGTCTCTTCAGGAGCCAGGAAAGGAGTCAGCCTTTTTACTCACCCACGTGGTAGTCCAAAGAGAAGATCCAAGAACAATCTTACCAGAAGCAGTCCGAGGTCCCAAGTTGGAACTCCTCCAAGGCCAAGTTCAAAGGAGAAAGACTTGGTCACAGGAAGTTGCAACTACTTTTAAAGACCCTTCTTTGCGTCACTTCCTGTGCCTTCCTTCCATTTTACAGGGATGAGTCGCAGTTTTAGAATTTTCTTAGGAATGCCCGGGGGCAGTCAGTCATTTCTGAGTTGTCACCCATTTTAGCACTTGGGTTACAGACCTCCCCTCACTTAGGCATAAAGTGGGGGTATATACGCTTCTGGTGTTTAAATCTAAAAGTGGGCAGGGGAGAGTTAATCTCATCTTCATCCTACACAGATGAACAAATTCTTTCTCTCAAATTCTTCTTTTCTAGATTTGAGTCCTAGCACTACCACTTGTAAGCTATGAGTCCTTAGGATAAGTGAATTCAAACCTTTGGCCCTCAGTTTCCTCACCTGGAAAATGAAATATGGTTCTGACATTCTGGTACCCTTTTAACTCTAGTCCACTATGTCTATGTTCTAAGGTTCTTTGTAATGTGGCATTCTATATTCTGAGGTCCCTTTCATTTCTGACTCTATGGACAACAATTTATTTTTTATTATATTTTATTTAGAATATTTTTCCATGGTTCCATGATTCATGTTCTTTCCCTCTCCCCCAAACCACTGCCTTCCCTGTAGCTGATGCGCAATTCCACTGGGTTTCACATGTATCACTAATCAAGATCTATTTCCATATTATTGATAGTTGCACTAGGGTGATCGTTTAGCATCTACATCCCCAATAATATCCCCATCAACCCCTGTGTTCAAACAGTTGTTTTTTGGTTTTTTTTTGATGTGCTTCTACTCCCACAGTTCTTCCTCTGAATGTGGATACTGTTCTTTTTCATGAGTCCCTCAGAATTGTCCTGGGTCATTGCATTGCTGCTAATAGAGCAGTCCATTGCATTCGATTGTGCCACAGTGCATCAGTCTCTGTGTATAAGGTTTTCCTGGTTCTGCTCCTTTCACTCTGCATCAATTCCTGGAGGTCATTCCAGTTCACATGGAATTCCTCCAGTTCATTATTCTTTTGAACACAATAGTATTCCATCACCAATAGATGCTACAATTTGTTCAGCCATCCCCCAATCGAAGAACATTCTCTCATTTTCCAATTTTTTGCCACCACAAAGAGCGCAATTATAAATATTTTTGTACAAGTCCTTTTCCTTATGATCTCTTTGGGGTAAAGACCCAGCAGTGATATGGCTGGATCAAAGGGCAGACAGTCTTTTAGCGCCCTTTGGGCATAGTTCCAAATTGCCCTCCAGAATGGTTGGATCAGTTCACAACTCCACTAGCAATGCATTAATGTCCCAATTCTGCCACATCCCCTCCAACATTTACCACTTTTCTTTGCTGTCATGTTAGCTAATCTGCAAGATATGAGGTGGTACTTCAGAGTTGTTTTGATTTGCATTTCTCTGNAGACAAGAATCTCAGGTATGATGGATATGGCACTGTCCCTAGAAGTTTCCAATTAGAATTTGGAAAACTACCAACCTGAGATGTTGCACATCAGTTTGGGGATGGGCAGCATGGAGGTAGGCAGGGGTTAGATGGGTGAACTCCCAGACTCCAGCTGTTCGTCAAGACCAGTGAAGATGGTGAGAGTGTAGGGTGCTGTCTCTTCTGCCATCTTCTCTTCATGATTGCTACTGCCCAAAGATATTCTTGTGACTTGCTCAGGGTCACATAGTTAGGAAGTATATGAAGTCATGTTTGAACCCAGAATCACCTGTCTAGACCTGGTTGTCTAGCCACTGAGACACCTAGCTGCTTTGGCTTTCTGGTTTAGCTTTCATTTACTCTCCTACTGCTTCTCCCCACACCAGCCTCAGCCTCATATTTGTCGCTCTGCTCTGTGAGCACATAATCTACTCCCCTTTCAACATTTCGTGCCTTTTTTCTAAATCTGGCTGTAGTCACTGCTTCCAGGATTTCTTCTCTGATTATTCCTCTCGGGCTGACCTTCCTCATTCCTGGTTGCTGTTGCAATCTTGCATTGATTTAGACTGTTAATTTGCTTCAAAGGAGAGTCCACAAACAAACTCTTTGATCTCTCTCTCTCTCTCTCACACACACACACACACACACAAACACAAGAATGTAGAATGTTGCTTGGAGTTCCAGAGTCTAGGTTCTAGACTTGGCTCAGATACTTCCTGTGACAGTATGGCCTTCAACAAATCAGAGGTCCGTAGATTCAGAACTAGAAGGAATCTCAGAAATCATTCAGTTGAATAATGTTCAGAACAAAGGGGTAGGACCTCATGGCTTTGAAAAGTTAAAATGTTCCATGATAATATGATAGATCACCCACAGAGACAAGACGTTATGTCCCTATTTCTAAGAGTCTGCCTTCTCCATGTAAGGTTTAAATTTAAGTTTGGACTAAATATATTAGTGTGGTCGCCAAAATTAATATATCTCAAGTCAAATGACTTTTTAGCATTATTTATTTATATTTTATTTATATATTTTTTATTTTTAAATTTTATTTAATTAATTGCTTTAGAATATTTTTCCATGGTTACATGATTCATGTTCTTTCCTTCCCCTCCTCCCACCCCCCTCCCTTAGCCAACGAGCAGTTCCACTGGATAGTATTTATTTATAAAATAGAGGGAAAGAGTGAAAGTAGAGAAATGAGAAAGAGGGTAGAGAAGGCATTTATCCTATCACACTAGATAATTATTCCGGCTTGGTTTTCAAACCAGGCAGGGCTCGTTAACTCTTAACCATGGTTAACTCGTTAACCATGGGTTGGAGGGGCTGGTGATGAATAAAGCAAGGGTTCCAGCCATGAGGCCTCCTCCAAGACAGGGGGCCTCTCCAGAAGCTAGTCTCTTCAGGAGCCAGGAAAGGAGTCAGCCTTTTTACTCACCCACGTGGTAGTCCAAAGAGAAGATCCAAGAACAATCTTACCAGAAGCAGTCCGAGGTCCCAAGTTGGAACTCCTCCAAGGCCAAGTTCAAAGGAGAAAGACTTGGTCACAGGAAGTTGCAACTACTTTTAAAGACCCTTCTTTGCGTCACTTCCTGTGCCTTCCTTCCATTTTACAGGGATGAGTCGCAGTTTTAGAATTTTCTTAGGAATGCCCGGGGGCAGTCAGTCATTTCTGAGTTGTCACCCATTTTAGCACTTGGGTTACAGACCTCCCCTCACTTAGGCATAAAGTGGGGGTATATACGCTTCTGGTGTTTAAATCTAAAAGTGGGCAGGGGAGAGTTAATCTCATCTTCATCCTACACAGATGAACAAATTCTTTCTCTCAAATTCTTCTTTTCTAGATTTGAGTCCTAGCACTACCACTTGTAAGCTATGAGTCCTTAGGATAAGTGAATTCAAACCTTTGGCCCTCAGTTTCCTCACCTGGAAAATGAAATATGGTTCTGACATTCTGGTACCCTTTTAACTCTAGTCCACTATGTCTATGTTCTAAGGTTCTTTGTAATGTGGCATTCTATATTCTGAGGTCCCTTTCATTTCTGACTCTATGGACAACAATTTATTTTTTATTATATTTTATTTAGAATATTTTTCCATGGTTCCATGATTCATGTTCTTTCCCTCTCCCCCAAACCACTGCCTTCCCTGTAGCTGATGCGCAATTCCACTGGGTTTCACATGTATCACTAATCAAGATCTATTTCCATATTATTGATAGTTGCACTAGGGTGATCGTTTAGCATCTACATCCCCAATAATATCCCCATCAACCCCTGTGTTCAAACAGTTGTTTTTTGGTTTTTTTTTGATGTGCTTCTACTCCCACAGTTCTTCCTCTGAATGTGGATACTGTTCTTTTTCATGAGTCCCTCAGAATTGTCCTGGGTCATTGCATTGCTGCTAATAGAGCAGTCCATTGCATTCGATTGTGCCACAGTGCATCAGTCTCTGTGTATAAGGTTTTCCTGGTTCTGCTCCTTTCACTCTGCATCAATTCCTGGAGGTCATTCCAGTTCACATGGAATTCCTCCAGTTCATTATTCTTTTGAACACAATAGTATTCCATCACCAATAGATGCTACAATTTGTTCAGCCATCCCCCAATCGAAGAACATTCTCTCATTTTCCAATTTTTTGCCACCACAAAGAGCGCAATTATAAATATTTTTGTACAAGTCCTTTTCCTTATGATCTCTTTGGGGTAAAGACCCAGCAGTGATATGGCTGGATCAAAGGGCAGACAGTCTTTTAGCGCCCTTTGGGCATAGTTCCAAATTGCCCTCCAGAATGGTTGGATCAGTTCACAACTCCACTAGCAATGCATTAATGTCCCAATTCTGCCACATCCCCTCCAACATTTACCACTTTTCTTTGCTGTCATGTTAGCTAATCTGCAAGATATGAGGTGGTACTTCAGAGTTGTTTTGATTTGCATTTCTCTGATTATAAGAGATTTAGAACACTTTCTCGTGTATTTATTGATAGTTTTGATTTCTTTATCTGAAAATTGCCTATTCATGTCCCTTCCCCATTTATCATTTGGGGAATGGCTTGATTTTTTTTTTGTACAATTGATTTGGCTCCTTATATATTTGAATAATTAGACCTTTGTCAGAGTTTTTTGTTATAAAGATTTTTTCCTAATTTGTTGCTTCCCTTCTTATTTTGGTTGTATTGGTTTTGTTTGTACAAAACCTTTTTAATTTAATGTAATCAAAATTATTTATTTTGCATTTCGTAATTTTTTTCTAACTCTTGCTTGGTTTTAAAATCCCTCCTTTCCCAAAGATCCGACAAGTATACTATTCTGTGTTCACCTAATTTACTTATAGTTTCCTTCTTTATATTCAAATCATTCAGGCAATCTGAATTTATCTTGGAATAGGGTATGAGATGTTGATCTAGACCCAATCTCTCCCATACTGTTTTCTAGTTTCTCAGCAGTTTTTGTCAAATAGTGGGTTTTTGTCCCCAAAGCTGGACTCTTTGAGTTTATCATAGACTGTCTTGCTGAGGTCACTTACCCCAAGTCTATTCCACTGATCCTCCCTTCTGTCTCTTAGCCAGTACCATATTGTTTTGATGACCACTGCTTTATAGTACAGTTTAAGATCTGGTACTGTGGGGCCCCTACCCTTCATATTTTTTTCATTATTTCCCTTGATATTCTTGATATTTTGTTCTTCCAAATGAATATAATTTTTTCTAATTCAGTAACAACGTTTTTTTGTAGTTTGATAGGGATGGCACTAAATAAGTAAATTAATTTGGGTAGGATGGTCATTTTTATTATGTTAGCTTGTCCTACCCATGAGCAATTAATGTTTTTCCAATTGTTTAGATCTAGTTTTAATTTTGTGGAAAGTTGTGTTCGTATAATTCCTGTGTATGTCTTGGCAGGTAGATTTCTGAGTATTTTATATTGTCTAGGGTGATTTTAAATGGAATTTCTCTTTCTAACTCTTGCTGCTGAGATGTGTTGGAAATATATAGAAATGCTGATGATTTATGTGGGTTTATTTTGTATCCTGCAACTTTGCTAAAGTTGTTGATTATTTCCACTAGCTTTTTAGTTGATTCTCTAGGATTCTTTAAGTAGACCATCATATCATCTGCAAAGTGTGATAGCTTGGTCTCCTCACTGCCTATTTTAATACCTTCGATTTCTTTTTCTTCTCTGATTGCTACTGCGAGTGTTTCTAGTACCATGTTAAATAATAGAGGTGATAATGGGCATCCTTGTTTCACTCCTGATCTTATTGGGAAAGCTTCTAATTTATCCCCATTGCAGATGATGCTTGTTGATGGTTTTAGATATATACTGTTTATTATTTTTAGGAAAGACCCTTCTAATCCTATACTTTCTAGTGTTTTCAATAGGAATGGATGTATTTTGTCAAAGGCTTTTACAGCATCTATTGAGATAATCATGTGATTTTTGTTGATTTGCTTGTTGATATGGTCAATTCTATGAATGATTTTCCTAATATTGAACCTCTATGGTCAACAATTTAAAAACATTTAAGTGCCTACTGTATGCACTTAATAGGGAGATCCTACCAATAGTGCCACCATCTTAGAGCTGCCACCCAACTGTCCCTGCTCTCTCTTCTGATACTCCCACAACACTAGCATAGGCTCTCATCACCTCTCACCTGAACAATTGCAACAACCTGCTGGTGGGTCTCCCTGCTTCAAGTCACTGCCACCTCTAGACCATTCTCCACTCAGGGGTCAAAATAATCTAACATACAGATCTGATCATGTCACCCATCTGTTCTATAAACTCCAGGGGTACCCTACTGCCTCCATGATCAGATTTAAAATCCTGTTCGGTGTTTGAAGCCCTTCCCAACCTCTTTCCTAATTAATTTTCTAGTCTTTTTACATCTTACTCCCCTCCTTGTATTCTGTGATAAGAGCAATGCTGACTCCCTGCTGTTCCTCACCTGAGACATTTCATCTCCTGACTGTGCATTTTCTTTCTTTTTCTTTGAAACTTTACCTTCTGTCTTAGAATCTATACTAAGTATTGGTTCTAAGGCAGAAGAGCAGTAAGGGCTCAGTAATTGGGGTTAAGTGATTTGTTCAGGGCCATTCAGCTAGGAAGTATCTGAGGCCAGAATTGAACCCAGGACTTCCTATCTCTAGGCCTGGATCTTATTCCCCTGAGCCACTTAGTTGCCCTGAATAAATTGGATTTAAGTGAGGCAGAGTGGTGCAAAGTCATAGCCTCACTCTCCTTTCCAGAAACAAAGAAGTCCACTGGCAAGATAAAGCCAAGATGACTGGTGATAGCTCAGGATTCAGCAAACGATCTTTGTTTCTTTGATGTCCCTGCTCTGGATATCCTCTCTTAGACTATGAGTCCTCCTTGAAGGAAGGAAAACTTTTGTCTTATGGTCTGTCTCCCACTTAGCCCTGAATGCAGGACTTAGATGCCTCCTAGATATTTACTTCCCTGGCTTAATGAATTCTGAAAGGAATACTGGTTGAGCTCAAAACCAGTGGGAAAGATCAATCCATCCTTGTTGTCTATGTAGTGTCTGGTTCTTAACAAGTCTCTTATCCTCATATTGTTTATTGGTAGAGTGGAGATAACCTCACCTGACTAGAATAGTCAAAATTGGCTAGAGATTTGCCCCTAATAGTTATTATCTGTGTAACTTAAGGCAAGTCATTCATGCTCCCTTGGCCTCAGTTTCCCCATCTGAAAAATGAAGATGTTGGATTCCAGGGCTTCTAAGGTTCTGTCTAGATCTAGATCCCAGACTCTTTTTATTGAAGAAGCTTTGGTAATGCCATTTCACTTAGAATCCACTTTTCTCCTGTTGCTTTTCAAATTATGCCTGACCTTTAAGGCTCAGCTCAAGGTCCCTCTTCTCCACAGAACCTTCCATAGGCTCTTGAGCCCAAAGGACTCTCACCTTTCAGCTTGTGGGATGCAGGATTTGGCCTGTTGATTCATTCACTGAGTCCTTCAAATAGGTATTCTCCCTTTGTGTGGGTGAGGGTGGAGGGTAGGAAGAAGGAGAAATAAAATACACTTCTTGCATTCAGGGAATTCTAGATTTTGTGGGGAGAAACAAAGCATGTCCAAATAATTGGAATGCCAGGGCAGATTTGATAAGAAAGGGACAGACACACTATTGTGCCAGGACATCTGAGGAGGAAGGCCTATTTAAGATCCCTTCCAGCTGAAAAGTTCAATGACTCTGTGACCTGGGTTCTAATCCCAGTTCTTACCTTTGTGACCTTGGGCAAGTGAAGGGAGCTTTTTGAGCCTCAGTCTTCTCATTTATATGATGGTGAGCAGCATGATAAAAGACAGAGTTCTGGATTTGGAATCAGAGAACTTGGGGTCAAATGCTGGCTCTGTTATTTAGAAGTTGTGCAACTGGGGACAGCTAGGTAGCACAGTGGATAGACCTGGACTCTAAAGGACTTGAATTCAAATCTGGCTTCATTAGCTGTGTGATCCTAGTCAAGTCACTTTACCCTGATTACCTAGCCCTTGACATTCTGTCTTACAGTTGTCACTAAGACAGAAAATGGAGGGTAAAAAAAATGTGCAACCTCAGGCTTGAACCTTACAACCTTCACAGACTCCCCGCAGTTCCTCTCCTGTCAGCGGAAGGAGTTTGGACCAGACTCTCTCTCAATCCTTCAAAGTCTGTTCTTTGAAGATGTTATGAGACAGTATATGAGAAAGCATTCTGCAAATGGTAGCAAGAGTACACCAACAATATTGGCTATTAACTGGTATTCTTGGCTTGAGTTTTCATTTGGTGTAGAGGTAGCCTTGGGTTGTTGGGTTATCTGAGAACCAGGATATAGAGATTCTTCACTAGACAGCTGGTCACAAGCTAATGGATTTTTTTCCCTGACCCAGCAGTGATAAAATTGGAAGAAGAGTGGATTTAGGGTCAGGACTCAGAATAGTGACTAAATTCATAGCTTCAGGTGTGACCCATACTAGTTTATACAGTAAGAATTAGTGTGAGGCAAGAGAGGTAATGATGTACCAAGATGGTACAAAAGAGATATTTTTAAAATTGGACTTTTTTAGTTCTTTTTTGTACCTATTTTTTCTTTTGGCCTCATCTCAAAGTTTGTTTGTTTGTTTGTTTTTTTCTTTTCTTCCCTTCAGACTGACCTAAACGATGTTTTCTTCCGCGAAACCATATGAGAACCAAAGGTATCAAGCCCTGAGGCAAGATTGTCTGAAGAGGAAAGTGCTCTTTGAGGACCCTACCTTCCCAGCCAATGATGAATCCCTCTATTACTCAGGTACCCAGCGGCAAGATGTCCAGTGGAGACGACCTAAGGTTGGTGGAAGAATCAGAGTTGGGTGGATTGCGCAAGTGTAGTAAGCATAATACCAAACAGTGGGTGATGTTCTCTGCTGAATTCCATCCCTGCTCTTCCTTGCTGAGTTTGAGACTTTGCTTAGGGAATAACTTGAGATCAAAGGTTAATGGCAAAAACATTAAATTTGAAATCAAAAGCCTTGGCTTTTATAGATGGATGATAGCATCATCAGGATTCTTTGCCCACTTCACAGAAATGTTTTGATGGCCTTGTGAGAAGAATGGAAATAGAGGGTGCAAAGAAGAGATTGGGGATGGAGGCGAAGAGAGAGGAAGGTTAGGGAAAATTATGTAATTATCTTATGTAAGTAGTTGTTCAGTCATTTCAGTTTTGTCTGACTTTGACGTCCCCATTTGGGGTTTTCTTGGAGTGAATTTACTGGTGTGGAATTTACATGGAGGGATTTACTGGTGGTTTGTTGTTTCCTTCCCCAACTCATTTGACAGATGAGGAAACTGAGGCAAACAGGGTTAAATGACTTGTCTAGGACCAGATTTTGAACTCACCAAGGGGAGCCTTTCTGATTCTAATCCCAGCATTCTACCCTCTTTGCCACCTAGGCACTTTTGTGTAAGTAAATATATATATACAAATAAGGAAGAGAGGGTTGGGAGAGCAACTGATACTTCATCCTTGCTCTCTTCTGAATTGATCCAAGGAAGAAAGAAAACACACAGAGTTGGATGCAGAAATATATTTTGCTCAACAGGGAACCAGGAAGTAAAGGGGAAGGTGAATTAGAAGGAGGGCAGATTAAGGAAGGGACTGATCCTAAGCTTATAGCTCTTTCTGAAGTGTCAAAGAATGGGAATATGAGAGGGCACCCATAATTTTAGTTGTGGATGAATAAGTTATGGTATAAAAATGTGATGGAATACTGTGTGTTCCAAGAAACGGTAGAGAGGAATTCAGAGAAACCCAGGAAGATTTGTATGAATTGCTGCAGAGGGAAATGAACAGAACTGGGAAAACTAAACAATGTAAAATATGGTAAAGGCAAACAACTTTGAATGAATTAGGAACTCTTCTTAGTGAGTGTAATGACCAGCCATGATTCCAAAGGGCTAGCTAATCACCTCTTTTTAGAAAGATGAAAGACACTGCAGAATGGGACATTGTTTTTGGACATGACTGATGTGGAAATTTGTTTTGATTGACCATGTATACTTATGATATACTTGTGATGGGTTTTGTTTTTCTTGTGTTCTCAATTTGGAGATGGAGTGAGGGGTATGTGGTTTGAGCTCATAAAGTGGAAAGGTAGATTTTTGCTTATTGGAACAAAATATAATTAAAAATAATTTTAAAAAATTTACATACAGAAGGTTAGTGCTAAGTCCTAGAGGTGACAGATTCTCAAGATTATCAAAAGGAGGGGGATCTACCAAAGGCATGAAATAATCAAGAAAATACAATATTTAATAAGGGAACCAAGAGAACACTAATAACTATTGATTTATATACCTGCCTTCCCATCTACATAAAATTTTTGTGAGAATATTCTACACACACATCAAGATGAACCTTAATGTTATATTATAAGGTAGTGATTCCCCAAAGTGGGCACCACCAACCCCTGATGGGTGCTGCAGCAATCCAGGGAAGCAGTGATGGCCACAGGTGCATTTATCTTTCCTATTAATTGCTATTAAAATTAAAAAAAAATTAATTTCCAGGGGGCTAAGTAATATTTTTTCTGGAAAGGGGGCGGTAGGCCAAAAAAGTTTGGGAACCACTGTTATAAGGGAACACACAGACAGACCCTCATGAAAGATGTTCCATAGTAGATCATGTCACAAAACTGAAAGATAAAAGCAGTACAACACCCCCTCCCATGCTTATTGTTTGTAGACTATTAAAAAAGCATTTGCTTCAAGAGAGCAAAACTGTCTTACAGGTTCTTCTCTAACAGGATGTCTCCCATGAATATGTCAAAAATTAAGATAGATCCTTTGAAAGAAATAACCCAGGTAACTGTTAAGTAGTCCAGCTTAATGTGTGAGGTGGTATCTCAGAGATGTTTTAATTTTAAATTTCTATCAATTTCAGCATATTTTCTAAATGCATGAAATAAAAATTGTATTTCAAACTAATTAGTTTCCTTTGTAAAGACAAGAGATATTTCCTTTGTAAATAAAACTAATATAATAATATAAAGATATTTCCTTTGTAAAGGAAACTAATTAGGTTGAAATACAGGTCACTATATATTAAAAACAACAACAACCAAGTTCATGAACTCTCCAGGTTAAGAACTGTTATAATTGGTAAATTCTTCCAGATCCACCTGTTTTCATGTACTTCTCCTATTGGTAGTATCAAATCCCAGAACAATGTAGAGAAATGTGTATGAAGTCTATATCCACCCAAGATTTTGACCCAACTAGGAAGAACCATGTGATTAAAGAATAATCGTTATCTACATTATGATATGCTTTTATAGAGGGACAACCTGTGGATCTCTTGGACGGACACTACATATGGATCCACAATTACAGAGAAAAAAAACAATAAGTCATATTGCCTCTGGGAAACTGCAAAGTTCTTTTAATGGATCCAGATCTCTTTGGAACTAACGCCCATTATATCTGTATTATACTAGAGATGTTTTGTAATTGCATAATGCACTTGGTTGTACAGTACCTGAAAATAAATATGGCGATTAAGAAGGGCATGACAATCATGAGCAGGCTGAAATCCATCCCAAATAAGGAACTGTAGAAAGGTAGAGTAAAATCTGCTACCTGGAAAGAAGGAAGGAAAACAGATGTCCTCTGTTCTACCATTATCCTCATGATATCAGATTGCAAGGAAGGACCCCAGAACTTTGGGCAGGAAATGAACAAGATATAATAGGTGGGATAAGATATATTAAGATCTATATCATTTGTGGGAGGAAGCATCAACACTGCTGAGATCACGGATATATTTCAGAGTATTTGAGATTCCTCACAATACCCTTGGAAGATCGATCTTACAAATATAATTATGCGTTTTTTAACAGATGATACAAATGAGAAACAAAGACAATAGGGGTTGCAACTTGCCCAGGGTCACCCAACTAGGAAGTGTCTGAGGCCAGATTCAAACCCAGAACCTCCCATCTCTAGACTTGGCTCTCAATCCACTGAGTCTCCTCACCTCCTCCTGGGTAAATTATTCTTGACTGTGAGCCCCTATCCTTTACCTTCTAGAATACCGTGTTCCAAACTCTCCTATCCTTTATGATGGTAGCTGCCAAATCATATGTGATATTGACTACAGCTCCTTGGTACTTCTTGTACCAAGGTGGCTGGCTCCATGAATTACTTCTGACTGCTTGCAGTATTTTAAATTTTTATCTGGAAGCTCTGGATTTTGGCTATGATGTTCTTAGGAGTTTTCATTTTGGGGTTTCTTTCAGGAATTGACATAATTCCTTTTTATTTTTATTTTATAAATTCTTTTTATTTAATTTATAATTTTATTATTTAAAATTTATAAATTATTTATTTTATAAATTCTTTTTATTTCTACTTTTTTCACTGGTTCTAAGAGATTTGGGCAGTTTTCTTTTACGATTTCTTGAACTAGAATGCCTAGAATTTTTGTTTGTTTTGGTCAAGGTATTCCAGTAATCCAGTGATTTTTAATTTTTCTTCCTCAATCTGTTTTCCAGGTAACTTGTTTTGCCGTGAGATACTTTACATTTTCTTCTATTTTTTTCAGCCTTTCAGATTTGTCTTATTATTTCTTGTTACTTCAGGGAATCATTGGCTTCTACTTGATTTTCAAGGAGTTTTTTGCTTGCATAAGAATTTATACCTCTTGTACCATTTTGTTATTTCATTTTTAATTCTTCCATATTTCTCATTTCCTTTCTGACCTTTTCCTCTAGCATTCTAATTCCATTTACAACCCCCCCCTTTTTTTTTTAAACCCTTGCTTCATCTGTTCTAGGAATTCTAGTTGAGTTTGTGCTAAAGCTGTGCTTTGCTCTGAGGCTTTACTTAAAGACATTTTGAAATTATTTTCTTTTTCTTGGTTTGTGTTTTGAATTTTTCTGTCACCATAATAACTCTTTATGGTGGGATTCTTTTATTCTTTGCTCATTCTTCTAGCCTACTTCTTGACTTTGGACTTGATGTCAGGGTTGGGCTCTGCTTTACTTCTGGAGAAAAGGTCTGATCTGGTCTTTTTCTTCCTTTTTAGTGTATTGAGTATTGTGTTATTACAGGGTCTTGAAGACATACTAGGGACCTGACAACTTTCATTTTTCCCAAAGTGAGCAATCCAGGCACAATCTGATTGCTGCCTCTGTGGTCTGGGCTCTACAAATTCTTGATTTGTGTTTAGGTCTGTGTAAGAATAGGTGGTTGTGGTCAAAATCAATACGTGATTTGTCAAATGGTGATCAAAGGGTGATACTATAAGCAAATTATGGGAGCATGGAATAGTTTACCTCTCAGATCTATGGATAAGGGAAAAATTTAGGACCAAATGAGATAGAGGGCGTTATGAGATGTAAAATAGATAATTTTGATTATATAAAGGTTTTGCCCAATAAAATCATTACAGTAAAAATTAGAAAGAAAGCTGAAAGCTGGGCACAGTTTTTTACAGCAAGTATCTCTTATAAAATCCTAATTTCTCAAATACATAGGGAATTGAGTAAAATTTATAAGATAATGTCATTCCACAATTGATAGGTGGTCAAAGGATGTTGGGAACAGACCATTTTTAGAAGAATATATCAAAGCTATCTATAGTTGTATAAAAATACCCCATCACTATTGATTAGCGAAATGCAGATTAAAACAACTCTGAGGTAACTTTCAGATTGGCTAATGTGACAGAAAAGGAAAATGATAAATGTTGGAGGAGATGTGGGAAAATTGGAACGCTGATGTACTATTGATGGAGTTGTGAACTGTGTTACAACTATTCTGGAAGCAGTTTGGAACTATGTCCAAATTCAATTCAAGCCCTTTGATCCAGCAATTCCACTACGAGGTCTGTGTCTCAGAGTTAAAAAAGTTGGGGTGGAGGGACCTATTTGCACACAGATATTTATAGTAGCTCTTTGTAGTGGCAAAGAATTAGAAATTGAAGGGATGTCCATCAATTGGGGAATGACTAACCAAGTTGTGGTATATGATAGTAATGGAATACCATTTTGCTTTAGAAATGATAAGCAGGAGAATTTCAGGAAAACCTGAAAGACTTGCACAAACTGATACAAAGTGAAGTGAGCAGAACTAAGAGAATATAGTACACAGTAACAGCAATATTGTGTGATGAACAAATATGAACAACTTAGCTATTCTTAGCAGTATAATGATCTGAGATGAATTCCATAGGACTCAATGCCATCTGCCTCCAGAGAAAGAACGGATGGAGTCTGAACTCAGACCAAAACACACTATCTTTCACTTTCTTCATTTTATTTGTTTGAATTTTTTCCCCACAAAATGACTAATATGGAAATTTGTGTTACATGATTGTACATGTATAACCTGTATCAGATTGCTTACTCTCTCAGGGAGGGGCAGAGAAAGGAGAGAGGGATAGAATTTGGAATTCAACATTAAACAAATGAATGCTTAAAATTTTTTTTACATGTAATTGGGGGTAAATTAAAATACTATTTAAAAAAAAAGAATAGACTGTTCCTGGACTCCTCCCCAATCAGACAGTTGGAAAGCTCCGTTGGTTCATTATGAGTGAATTACATGCTCCCCTTTGGCTTAGGATTCTTGCTCTGATTATTTCTCTGCAGCCTGGGCTAGAGACTGGAATTGAGAGCCCATTCTCTCTGTGTATATCTAACTGTATCACCATTTCTGTTTTCTTCTGAAGTTCCTCCTTTCTTGGTGTAGTCGTACAGGGAGCCCAGGGCCTCCCTACCTGTGAACCTCTACATAGATCCCCTCTTCATTCCTCTCTAAGCCTGTGTTCCAATCCTGGGGTTGTGGGTAACAAAATTGCTAGTAAGTTGATTTTTTTATTGCAGTGCCNCTCTCAATCCACTGAGTCTCCTCACCTCCTCCTGGGTAAATTATTCTTGACTGTGAGCCCCTATCCTTTACCTTCTAGAATACCGTGTTCCAAACTCTCCTATCCTTTATGATGGTAGCTGCCAAATCATATGTGATATTGACTACAGCTCCTTGGTACTTCTTGTACCAAGGTGGCTGGCTCCATGAATTACTTCTGACTGCTTGCAGTATTTTAAATTTTTATCTGGAAGCTCTGGATTTTGGCTATGATGTTCTTAGGAGTTTTCATTTTGGGGTTTCTTTCAGGAATTGACATAATTCCTTTTTATTTTTATTTTATAAATTCTTTTTATTTAATTTATAATTTTATTATTTAAAATTTATAAATTATTTATTTTATAAATTCTTTTTATTTCTACTTTTTTCACTGGTTCTAAGAGATTTGGGCAGTTTTCTTTTACGATTTCTTGAACTAGAATGCCTAGAATTTTTGTTTGTTTTGGTCAAGGTATTCCAGTAATCCAGTGATTTTTAATTTTTCTTCCTCAATCTGTTTTCCAGGTAACTTGTTTTGCCGTGAGATACTTTACATTTTCTTCTATTTTTTTCAGCCTTTCAGATTTGTCTTATTATTTCTTGTTACTTCAGGGAATCATTGGCTTCTACTTGATTTTCAAGGAGTTTTTTGCTTGCATAAGAATTTATACCTCTTGTACCATTTTGTTATTTCATTTTTAATTCTTCCATATTTCTCATTTCCTTTCTGACCTTTTCCTCTAGCATTCTAATTCCATTTACAACCCCCCCCTTTTTTTTTTAAACCCTTGCTTCATCTGTTCTAGGAATTCTAGTTGAGTTTGTGCTAAAGCTGTGCTTTGCTCTGAGGCTTTACTTAAAGACATTTTGAAATTATTTTCTTTTTCTTGGTTTGTGTTTTGAATTTTTCTGTCACCATAATAACTCTTTATGGTGGGATTCTTTTATTCTTTGCTCATTCTTCTAGCCTACTTCTTGACTTTGGACTTGATGTCAGGGTTGGGCTCTGCTTTACTTCTGGAGAAAAGGTCTGATCTGGTCTTTTTCTTCCTTTTTAGTGTATTGAGTATTGTGTTATTACAGGGTCTTGAAGACATACTAGGGACCTGACAACTTTCATTTTTCCCAAAGTGAGCAATCCAGGCACAATCTGATTGCTGCCTCTGTGGTCTGGGCTCTACAAATTCTTGATTTGTGTTTAGGTCTGTGTAAGAATAGGTGGTTGTGGTCAAAATCAATACGTGATTTGTCAAATGGTGATCAAAGGGTGATACTATAAGCAAATTATGGGAGCATGGAATAGTTTACCTCTCAGATCTATGGATAAGGGAAAAATTTAGGACCAAATGAGATAGAGGGCGTTATGAGATGTAAAATAGATAATTTTGATTATATAAAGGTTTTGCCCAATAAAATCATTACAGTAAAAATTAGAAAGAAAGCTGAAAGCTGGGCACAGTTTTTTACAGCAAGTATCTCTTATAAAATCCTAATTTCTCAAATACATAGGGAATTGAGTAAAATTTATAAGATAATGTCATTCCACAATTGATAGGTGGTCAAAGGATGTTGGGAACAGACCATTTTTAGAAGAATATATCAAAGCTATCTATAGTTGTATAAAAATACCCCATCACTATTGATTAGCGAAATGCAGATTAAAACAACTCTGAGGTAACTTTCAGATTGGCTAATGTGACAGAAAAGGAAAATGATAAATGTTGGAGGAGATGTGGGAAAATTGGAACGCTGATGTACTATTGATGGAGTTGTGAACTGTGTTACAACTATTCTGGAAGCAGTTTGGAACTATGTCCAAATTCAATTCAAGCCCTTTGATCCAGCAATTCCACTACGAGGTCTGTGTCTCAGAGTTAAAAAAGTTGGGGTGGAGGGACCTATTTGCACACAGATATTTATAGTAGCTCTTTGTAGTGGCAAAGAATTAGAAATTGAAGGGATGTCCATCAATTGGGGAATGACTAACCAAGTTGTGGTATATGATAGTAATGGAATACCATTTTGCTTTAGAAATGATAAGCAGGAGAATTTCAGGAAAACCTGAAAGACTTGCACAAACTGATACAAAGTGAAGTGAGCAGAACTAAGAGAATATAGTACACAGTAACAGCAATATTGTGTGATGAACAAATATGAACAACTTAGCTATTCTTAGCAGTATAATGATCTGAGATGAATTCCATAGGACTCAATGCCATCTGCCTCCAGAGAAAGAACGGATGGAGTCTGAACTCAGACCAAAACACACTATCTTTCACTTTCTTCATTTTATTTGTTTGAATTTTTTCCCCACAAAATGACTAATATGGAAATTTGTGTTACATGATTGTACATGTATAACCTGTATCAGATTGCTTACTCTCTCAGGGAGGGGCAGAGAAAGGAGAGAGGGATAGAATTTGGAATTCAACATTAAACAAATGAATGCTTAAAATTTTTTTTACATGTAATTGGGGGTAAATTAAAATACTATTTAAAAAAAAAGAATAGACTGTTCCTGGACTCCTCCCCAATCAGACAGTTGGAAAGCTCCGTTGGTTCATTATGAGTGAATTACATGCTCCCCTTTGGCTTAGGATTCTTGCTCTGATTATTTCTCTGCAGCCTGGGCTAGAGACTGGAATTGAGAGCCCATTCTCTCTGTGTATATCTAACTGTATCACCATTTCTGTTTTCTTCTGAAGTTCCTCCTTTCTTGGTGTAGTCGTACAGGGAGCCCAGGGCCTCCCTACCTGTGAACCTCTACATAGATCCCCTCTTCATTCCTCTCTAAGCCTGTGTTCCAATCCTGGGGTTGTGGGTAACAAAATTGCTAGTAAGTTGATTTTTTTATTGCAGTGCCCTAGTATGGGTCTGGTGGTCCTTTGATATGGGTCTGGGACCTCCTCTTCCCTAGTTCACAGCTTCTCCTAGAGTGTTGGAATGTACTGTGTAATGTGCTCCTGCCTTGACCCTATTCTCAGTGTTCACAGACCTCTTTGTCTTATTCTGCTGACCTGAGATGGAGAAATGGCTCACTGTGACTTCTGGATTTTCCCATTAGGGTTTGGTCTGGTACAGTTGCTAGGATTTTTTTTTGGAGCAGTTTTGCAGAGGAAAGATTAGCAATATTGTTCTGTCATCTTGACTCCATGTTCATTCTTTCTCTCTCACCTTCTCTCCTGTCCTCCCATCCCCACTGCCTCCATTTGACATAGTCTAGCTATTTCTCCTTTCTTTTCTTTGTTTGGTGTCATTTCCACCTCCTCTGTTAGCACATCTTATAAAGTGCAGAACCTCTACTGTCTTCAAAGGTGAAAAACATTTATTTAAAAAATCTTTATGAATCCTTTCTTTCATCTACTTTCCCCTTTCAGCTTTATTCTTGAGTGTCCTCAATAGCTGCTTGCTTGGGTTTCTTGCCAAGCTTTCTTTAAAGTGGTTTTAAGGAAAAACCTCTCATTTCTCTCCGTTTTGAGAAATGATACAGCTCATGATCTTCAACCAACCCTCTCTAGGATATAATAGATGAGTTTGTATTCCAAACCTGTGTGGCCTTGTCTGACTTAGCTTTCCACCTGCAAAGAAATAAAGTTTTTGCTGATTGGAGGCATTTTCAAAACTCCTTTGGTCTTCTTGCTATGATGATTGATTTCAGTAAAGTTCAACTTGAGAAATTCATGATTGGAATTGGTGCTGAGTTCATATCCCATTTTCCAGTATCAGTCATTTTTTTTAAATTTTCTCTTTTTTATTCTTTTAGCTTTGTACTGATTTTTTTATCTTTATTCTAACAAATTGGAGATATTGTTGAATAAAGACAGCCTATTCTGGATTGATTCTCACATTAACAATGGGTCATTTTCAGTAAGATAAAAATAATAATTTTATTTTTATGATTTTATTCTGTGTTTACTATGTTCAGCATTTTCCCTTTCTTTTTCTTTAAAAAAATACCACAAAATCCTTTCCTTCTATTTTAGAATCAATACTATATATTGGTTTCAAGGCAGAAGAACTTTATGAGATTGTTGATGGAGGTTAAGTAACTTGCCCAGGGTCATACAGCTAGGAAGTGTCTGAGGCTAGATTTGAATCCAAGGCCTGACTCTTTATCCACTGAGCCACCTAGTTGCCCCATACCAAATGTTTTTATTGAATTTCTCTCTCTCTCTCTCTCTCTCTCTCTCTCTCCTCTCTTTCTTCGCTCTCTCTCAGCAGATGTTGGTTTATAAACTGTAATTATTTTCATGGTAGTCTTTTTTGCAGATACATCTCATGAGCACTGTACCACTAGATGACTAAATGGTCCATGAAATGTTATCTCTTGCTCTCTTTCAACAGAAAATAAAACTGACTCTACCAGTTTCTTTGTTCTCCTTTCCAAGGAGAATCTGTCCACCCTCATTCCATTAAGTTACAACTTTCTCCAAATTAAAGCAAGAATGTCAAGGCTGATAGGCTTGAGTTTATCTGCCAGCATGTTGATTGTCAGCCATCATCTAATAAGCCAATTGTTCTTAGGAGCTGCTGTTGTCTCCTTTCTGCCTGCAGAATGGGACCTGACTATACAGGACTGAGGTCCATTTTTTTATTTTCTTAGTTTCTTGGACTTCCAGATTCAAAGACTTCATCACAAGATGGCTTGCCTACTAGTAACGAGCCTCCCCAGACTTGGTGGGGCATGAAAAGTGGACATAATCTTTTTTGGGGGGACCCTAATTGAAATCTTTCTTACAAGGTAGAAGCAATGAGAGCATGTGCTTCAACCAATAGGATAGCCTTGGGGAAACTCAGTCACTACCATTAAAGGCCACAGAGTAGGGCTCAGGGTTGTGAGGACAGTGCTTTGCAAATCAGAAGGGACCCTAAAACTTGTCTTATTATTTTTGTATTGTTCCTATACAGAAGATCACTTAAAACATCTTCTCTTTGGGAGGAGAACCTCCCCCCCCATATAACAACAACAACAACAAATAAAGAGAACTTGTTTCTATATGACTTTAAGATTTACAAAGTACTTTCGTTGTCACAACCCAGAGAATAAAAATGAAAGAATAAGAATTTTTCTGTTTTACACAGTAGAAAACGACTGCTCAGAAAAGTTGTATATTTAAGGCCTGGGATTTAGACTCAGGTTTTCTGATTTAAGGTCTAGTGTTCTTTTCATGTCATCATAGTTCATCTCTAAAAGTTTATTTTGATTATAGGCCTTTGATTTATAGAAGCCAGATTTAAGGGAAATATTTACTATATATTCTGACCAATATGATACTCAGGAGACCGTCACTATTTTAGGGACAGATTCAACAAGGGGCTCAGGAGAATCCATTGAAGAAGAGGTTATTTTCCCAGGATTGCCTCAAGTTTCCTCATCTGTAAAATGAGCTGAAGAAGAAAATGGCAAACCATTCCAGTATCTGCCAAGAAAATCCCAAATGGGGTCACCAAGAGTCAGGCTTAACTGAAGTGATTGAACAACAAAAAAGTACAGGAATACAAAATGGAATGGGAATTTGAGGCTCCATTCAAAAATTCCTCATTTCTCCTTCCCTTGAAGGGTTTTCTGTCTGTCTGATATCAGCATGGTGCTACAGTGGAAAGATCTAGAATCAGAGCCAGGAGAACTGAGTTCAAGTCCTAGCTCATCCACTTACTGACAAAGGTGGCTTAGGGCAGATTCTTTCTCTGAGCCTCAGCCTTTTCACCTATAGAATGGTAAACAGTGACTTCTCCATCACTGGAAGTCTTTAAATGAAAATTGAATGACCACCCGTTAGGGGTAGAGCAGAGGGGACTCTTGTTTGGGGTCAGGTTGGACTGGGTGTTTTTTGAGATCTCTTAACTCTGAGATGCTACAAAATGTTTAGTACTGTTATTTCTTTATCTCTTCCCACTCCTCCCACCATGGGACATGCTTTTAAGAGAGGAATAATTGTGAGATATCATTCATAGCCCATTTTGTCTTCCTGAGCCCTTTTTCTTCAGGATCTCAAAACATCTCAGGAAACCATTTCATCTGTTTTTTTTTTTTTTGTTTTGTTTTGTTTTTTGTAATTTAACTTTGTAATGTAATAGTGCATTTCCTCACCACACTCAAATCGAGTATATTAACTTCTATTAATTAATTGATGATGCCACTACATCCCAGATATGTGGTCTTTGTTGGATGAAAGTGTGGAAATGTCCCATGTTCCCTGATGCGACTCTTGATACCTTCTGGTCTTAGTTGCCTAAGCCTCAAATAGGTTTAGTAACTTAATATGGATTCTGACTTTCTTAAGCTCTCTTCCTGCTCTAATGTTTGGTGTTCTGTGTTTTAATATTCTATGTTTTTAAGGTTCCTTCCAGGCCTCACACTATATGATTCTAGAAGATCTAAATGCCAACTAGCTTTAAGACTAGAAACAAGAAAGGGTCATTGTATAGAGACAATTAGGGGAACTCAGAGTCCTTGATCATCCTAAGAAGGCAGATCTTCATCATGGAAATGGTCATCTACTCCTCCCCCATAATTCCTTTCTCACAACACAGAGAAGGTCTGTGTCCTCCTTCAGAAGCTCTCTGCTCTCACAAAACCCCCTTTCACACCAGCGACTCACTCACTTGAGAAGACACAGGAGGCAGTCTGTGGTGCTGAGGGAAATTGTGGCTTCGGGTCTTGTGGCATAAAGATGAAGATTTAGCCAAAGAGCTGCTCCTGCCAGAAGTTTTCAGATGTCAGAAGTTTATAGAAAAAAATCACCAATGAGAAGCAGGAGGAGTAGTCGATAGAAAGCTTGACGTGGAGTCAAGAATGGAGTCAAGAAGTCTTCTAACTCTCATTAACTGTGTGACCTTGGGTGGCTCACTTATCTCTCTGAGCCTCAGTTCCCTCCTCTATAAAGAGGATAATAATGGCTAAGCTACCTTCCTCACAAAGAAGAAAAGTGTTTTTAAACCTTAAAGTTAGTAAAAAATGTGAGCTTTTAGCTATTGTACTTTAAACAAATTGTAGCTAACCTCTGTCTAACTGTTAACATTTAACTACACTTAAGTTCCATACTAAACCATCTATGTTTATTAATAACAGTTATTAATCTTTAAAAAATCATGTAGCCTACCGCAAAAGTAGTTCTGATCATGAGGATTCCTAAACTTTATTATTTTTTCTTTTTAACATTCATTTTTTAATGTTTAAAAAATATTTTATTTTTTCTCAAATACATGTAAAACAATTTAAAAGTCTGATTTTTAATAAGTTTTGATTTTTTTACCATTTATTAATATTCATTTTTAACATGGTTACATGATTCATACTCCTACTTTCCCCTTCACCCCCCCGCACTCCTCCCACCCATGGCCGATGCTAACTTTTGGTTTTTGAGTTCTCCCTTTCTCCCCTTCTTTGTTTTTTTGTATTTAAAATTTTTATTTTTAAAAATATTTTCCCATGTTTACATGATTTATTTTCTTTCCCTCCCCTCTTTTCTTTCCCTCCCAGAGCCAACAAGCAATTCTACTGGGTTATACACATATTATATCACTCAAAACCTATTTCCATATTATTCATTTTTTCAATAGAGCAATTTTTAAAAACCAAAACCTCAACTCATATACCCATATACACAAGTGACAAATCATATGTTTTTCTTCTGCTTAACATTCATTTCTTAAAAAAATTTGAATTCCAAATTCTCTTCTTCATTCATGATCTCAGTTATACATGTGACTATACAAATTATGCAGCACTATGCAAAGCATATTTTTGTGTTAGCCATGTTGGAGGAAAAAAAGAAAGTTGGAAAAAAATGCTTCAGTTTGCAACCAGAGTCCATCAGTTCTCTCTCTCTGGAAGTGGATAGCATTTTTCATCATGAATCCTTTGGGATTGTCTTGGATCATTGTATTGATCAAAGTAACTATATCTTTCATAGTTGGTCATTGTGCAAAAATTATGTTACTGTGAACAATATTCTCCTAGTTCTGCTCATTTCACTTTGGATCAGTTCATATAAGTTTTTCTGAAACCATCCTGAAGCTTAAATTTTAAAACAACAGCACCAAAACAGCTTTGTATTGATGCCTTTGTTTATATCGTGGTCATTTCTGGAGAAAGGACCCCTTCACTTGCCCTCCAGTAGATCCTTGTAACTTGGAAAAACAAGTGAACAAAGACACTCAGGATAGCATTTGAACGTGAGAGAATCTAGTAGTCCCTTTACTCTCCAGGTGGCCCATCCTTGAAAAAGCTCTGATGCTCCTGGTCTAGCACACTTGTAATTTTTTAAAAACTCTTCTTATCGTCCATCACATTGGTAATAAGGGTCAGAAACCAAGCTAAAATGTAGTCACCCACCCAGAAGCTCTTTGAACCATGCCATATGCTGCCTCTTAGCATCTCCTTTTGTATCTCAGAGGGCTGAGCAATTTGTTACACACATCTGGCTCAGTCTCCTCATCTGTAAAATGGAGAGCAGGTTGGAAATTCAATGTGAAAGAGATATTTTTCATTTTTGAGCAATGCTACAGAGCCAAGAGGATGGAAGCAGGTCTAGAAAAGCAATGCTATGTGATCGTTGGGGTCATCTTTAGATGATCACTAGTTGGTAGTGAGTGGTTGCTGTGGGAGCTGTGGGTTAGAAGAGATGATCTCCAAGGTCCCTTCCCAGTCTGATGGTCTAACATTCTTTGCTCGAAGGGCCCTTCCAGCTCTGACATGACACATTTTCTGGGCACTTCTAACCCTGGCATGCTACATTCTTGGATATCGCTTTCATCTCTAACATCCTCCATTTATTGACTTTTAGCTATCACGCTTTTAAAGCTAGCTACCAATGTTTAATTGCTTCCAAGGGCCACATTAGTCAGGTGAGTATGATGATGAATTTTTACATGTTCATGCAGTTTATATGCAAAAGTACAAAAGTAGTTCTGGTCACGAAGCTCAAGCTAAAAATTTAAAAAAAAAAAACCAACCAACCCATTATTGATGTCCTTCATTTACGTTGTCATTATTTCCAGAGAAAGGATATTTGTAAAGCCCTTAGCCCAGTGCCTGGCATATAGGAGGTACAAATAAACTTTTGCTTCCTCCCCCATCCGAAGCCCCTTTTAGCTCTGACATCTTATATTCTGAACAGTAAAGATTCCTTCCAGCTCTGACTGGATGCCGTCTGGTGGTTTCTCCCAATATCTCTCATGGTACTCTGGAAACTTGTTGCTGAGGATCTACCTGGTAATACCAGTTTCCACGGTCTGCCACCTTTCTCCCTGCCAGGTTCTTGTTTTCTCTCTGGCTGGAGTAGTCAGCCAGGCTGCCTCTGGGCTGAGATTCCATCTGATTCCCCTCCCTAGAATAGGGCCATCTCTCTGCAGCTGCAACTCTAACCATGTGGCTGCTCTCTGTCCTCCTCTCTCTAGGGTCATGGACTGATGGAGAGAATGCCTTCTGTCCACCACCCACTTCCAGCCCTCCTCACCCTTCTGCCTCCAGAGCCATGTCCTAGATAAGTGGGAAATGAACTGTATCAACGATGCTTTATTATACACTACTTTGGCCCTTCCTTTTAAAAAAATAAATTAAATTTAGATCACTTCCAACAACATTTTTGTCTGGAGGCCTGTTAATTCAATTCAATAAGCACTTGTGAAAATTGGTCCTCTATGTAGCTTTGTGACATTGACTGTGGAATGAATAGGAAGAACTCAAGGAATTTCTAAATACCAGATCTGAGAGATCTCAGAGACAATTTAATTCAACTTCTCCATTTTCTAAATAGAAAGACTTATTTTCCTTAGAGGGCAAATGACTAGTCCAAAGCTACAAAGTACTAGTGGTAGAGCCAGGGATAGAAGCTAGGTATCTTGAGTCCAAATCTAGTAATCTTTATTTAAAAAAATTTTTTTAATTGGGTTTCAGTTGATCACAATCTACCTTTTCACCCTCTCACATCAACTTTGTCCCATCCTTCTACCCATGCATATAATTGGGTGCCTAAAACCAAAATCCTTTACAAATAATATAGTTAATCAAAACAAATTTCCACATTGGACATATCCAAAAAATTTTTTTATTTCATACTACGTTCTGTGTCCTTTACCTCTATCAGGAGGTGGCTAGCATGTTTTATCATTAGTCTTCTGGAATCATATTTGGTCAGTATGCTGATAGAAGTTCAACACAATAGTTTTCTGTCAAATTATATGCCATGATTTGTTCAGTGTTTCCGTAATTTGTGGACACCTTCTCAGATTCCCTTTTTTTTCCACCTCAAAAGGAGCTAAAAAGTAATTTTGTACAGCCTTAGAATTTGTCTTACATATGCCCAATCCTGCTCTCCCTTCTAATTCCACCTCCCCCACCCTGTTCTCTTTCTCTGTTAAGTAAAATATATTTCTGTACCCAGCTCTCTCTTTCTCTCTTCTTTTTTTTTTTTTTTTGACTAGTTCAGATGAGAATGAGGCTAAAGTGCTAGTTGTACTCTCACTCCCTCCTCCTTTTTGTATACTCTGATTATATGGGATTATTTTCCTCAACCTTCTTTTCTTTTAACTCCTCATATATTCCTTTCTTCCTCTCTTTTCATTCTTTTCTTAAGATCATCAAAACATTTCAGAACCATTCACAGACCTTTTTTTTAATTGAATTGAAAAATGTTATTTAATTAATTGATTTAGAATATTTTTCCATGGTTCCATGATTCATGTTCTTTCCCTTCCTCCCTCCCCCTCCCCCGTAACCAACGAGTAATTCCACTGGGTTTTACATGTGTCATCAATCAAGACCTATTTCCATATTTGCATTAGGGTGATTGCTTAGAGTCTACATCCCCAATCATATCCCCATCAACCCATCACAGACCTTTCTAATTGGATGCCTTTTATGACACCTGACAGGGTTCAAAGGACAGACATATGTTATTTCCTCATATTTGAATATAAGTGCTTTATCTTTGTTTAGTCCTTTATCATTGTTCATTTATATTTACCTTTTTATCTTTTTCTTCACTCCTGTGTTTGAACATTAGAGTTTTGATATAACTCTAGTCATTTCATCAGGAATACTTAGATGTCTTCTATTTCATTTTTACCCTTTTAGTATTACACTTGTTTTTTGGGGGGTAGGTTATTCTTGACTGTAAGCCCATATCCTTTTATCTTCAAAATATTGTATTCTAAGTTTGCTGCCCCTTTATAATGATGACCGGTATTTGAATTCTTTCTTTCTGACTGCTTGCAATATTTTTTCTTTGACCTAGAGACTCTAGATTTGAGCTATGATGTTCTGAGAGTTTTCATTTGGGTATTTGTTTTAGAAGATAACAATGGATTCTTTCTTTCTCTACTTTTCCTCTGGTTCTGAGAGATCAGAGTGGCTTCTTTTAAGATTCCTTAAATGAAGATACCTATATTCCTCTTTTTTTTTTTTTTGGTTGTGATGTTTATATAGTCCAATGGTTTTTATTTTTTTCTTCTCAGTCCATTTTCCAGGTCAATTGTTTTTGCTATGAGATACCTATACTTTCCCCTATTTTTTTTTTCAACTCTGACTTAGTTTTATTATTTCTTATTCCTGCCCTTAAGGAGTCATTGATTTCTATTTGATTCATTCTAATTTTTAGAGTTTGTTGCTTGAGCAAGGATACACCAAGCTGCTTTATTTCATTTTGAATTCTTTCTTCCATAGTTTCTCATTTCTTTTCCTTTTTTTCAAGTACTTTCATTCCATTCACATTTTTTAACTCTTAAGAAAAAAGCTTGCTTCATCTGTTGCAGGAATTCTACTTGAATTTGGGCCCAAGTTGTGTTTTTCTCTGAGGCTTTAACTTTGTACATATTTAGGAGTCATTTTCTTCTTCTGGGTTTTTGTCTTATACTTCCCTGTCACCATAATGGCTCTTTACGGTGATTTTCTTTTTTTTTGTTCACTCATTCTTTCAACCTACTTCTTGACTTTGGACCTATTATTTCAGACAAGCTTTGCTACACTTCTGGGAGGAAGGTTTAGGCTGCTCCTGCTGCTCCTTTCTTGGGGGTTTTGTTGTTATTTTAGGATCTCAGCTGACTGTTTCCTTCTACCACCCCACCACCCCCTCTGAACTCTGCTAATTCCTGACTTGGGTTTGGGTTTGAATGAAAGTAGAAACTGCCAGATTCTTCCCCATCAGCTGCCTGGAAAACTATTGGTTCAGAGTGACAGAATTGGCTTGCCTTTGGTTTGGGGGGTCTACTGTGGCTATTTCTTTGTAGGCTAGACTAGAAGCTAGTGCTGAGATCCTATGCACTCTTCTCCTGGGGATCTGAACTACATGAATGCTGATGCTTTCTTCTGAGTTTCCTTCTTTCTTGGTATGTGGTTCAGGGCCTTCCTACCTTTGAATATTATTCCTCTATTCAGGGACCCTTTTTAGTCCTCTCTGAGCCTCTGATCCAGAGCTGGATAGTAGATGGCTTCATTTTTCTAAATGGCTTTCAATAAATCCTTTGAAACCATGATATTTTTAATTTTATCACTCTATATTAATTTTATTTCTTACAATGGCAAAACTGCTAGTTGGTACCTGTCCCCATTAATCTTCCCTAGTGTGAGTCTGGTGGGGCCATGGCGGGTTTGGCATTTCCTCTTGACAGGTTGCCCAGCATCTCCCTGAGCACTGGCCCAGCTGACCTTGTCCCCAGACACTGTAGATCTTTCTGTCTGTCTCACGGACTCACTGTGACTCTTTCTGGATTTCCTCATTGGGATTCGATTTGGTACATTTGCTAGATCTGCCTGGAGTGTTTTGTGGAAGGGAACTCATCAAATTGCTTCATCCCAGGCTACCACCTTAGCCTCTAGTGTTCTTTCTACTGTTATCGCTTGGACTCTGGGTTCCTGAATACAGGGAGTCTGTACGTTATGGAGTAAAAAAACAGTAAACCTGCAATTATGCTCTTTATACATAGGAAAACCGTAAGGGAAGGTTGGAACCATGTCTAAGTTATTTTTTTCATCTAAGGCCATAGATAAGAATGTCAGGCCTGCAGTCAGAAAGACCTGAACAAATGTGACCTCAGACACTAGCTGTGTGACCTTGTGCGTGTCATTTAGCTTGTTTGCCTCAGTTTCCTCACCTTTAAAATGGGGATAGAAAATGCACTTACCTCAAAGAGTTATTTGAAGCTCAAACAAGGTAATATTTATCAAGTGCTTAGCATAGCATCTGGCACATAGTAGGTGTTATATAAATATTTATACTCTTCCTCCCTCCCCTATCCAAGCCCAACATGAGATATTACCTGGAATGTTTGTTTTTTTTAATAGGTAGTATTTTTTTAAAACTCTTACCTTGTGTGTAGAATCAGTACTGTGTATTGGTTCCAAGGCAGAAGAGTGGTAAAGGCTAGGCAATGGGGGTTAAGTGACTTGGCCAGGGTCACACAACTAGGAAGTGTCTGGGGCCAGATATGAACTGAGGACCCCCGTCTTTAGGCCCAGCTCTTAATATACTGACCTAGCTGCCCCCAGTAGGTAGTATCTTAAAACTTTTTTAATTGACAGGTAGTATTTTTTTTATTTTTTTTTTTATTTTTAAAATATTTTTTCCATGTTTACATGATTCCTTTTCTTCCCTCCCCTCTCCCAGAGCCAACAATCAATTCCACTGGGTTGTACAAATGTTATCACTTGATACCTATTTCCATTATAGGTAGTATTTTAAAGAATCAATAAATGAGTAGAGAATGAGTGATATGATCATATTGAGCCACCATTAATAGCATTTGTGGACATTGAATAATATCCTTTGGTGTTTGGGAGACATGCACACTCACTCATTTTATTGTCCCTACTCCCCTCCACTTATGACTAAGGAAAATTGACTGTCTATGAATGCATCTGGAGTCAATCCTCATTTTGTGGTCAGGATTAAGTTCCTGGGCTCCATCCGGGACCAGGGTTTGGACACTGTCTCTGACTACCAAACAGAACTAAACTGATTGGTCAACCCAAGGATGGAACCATCATCCTTGGCCTTATTACCACTGAATTTTGGTCATCGTGCCAACTAGCCAGTCAACGAATGTTGATTTAGCATCTACTAGGTGCATGCACTTGTGATAGAAAGACAGACAGGAAACAGTCCCTGTTCTCAAGGAACTCACAATCTAATGATGAAGATGGAATGGGAATAATTCTTTCCAAACAAGCCATGAACAAGATAAACTGGAAATTATCATAGAGGGAAGACACTAGCATTAAAGGCAGTCAGGAAAGTCTATGCGTAGAAAATGGGATTTTAGCTGGGACTTGAAGCCTGGGAAGCCAGAAAGCAGACATGAGGAGGAAGAGAAATCTAGTTATGGGGGACAGCCAGTGCAAATGCCCAGAGTTGGGAGAGGGGGTGTTTAGTGTGAGGAACGGCCAGGAGCCCAGTGCTGTCGTCCAGAAAATGAGAAGAGGGGAAATGAAGACTCTAAGAGATCTTTATATTTTAGTAGCTGTGGGCAGGAAATAAAAATCTTCCCTTAGCCCTTCAAGGGAAAAGTTTATGCATAAAGGCTTATGGAAAAACAAAACAAAACTTTAAGTAATAGAAAAAAGCCAAGCTTTTCAAAATAGATTGGAGATGCCCTTGTACGTTGGCAGTCAAAGACAGTGACCTATAGACCATCACATTCTTGGTGTGGGAGGAGACTTGCCAATCACCAAGCTCAGCATTTGATCCCAGGGATGGCTGCAGACACAAGGGCTAGATTTATAGGTCATAAAACTGACCACCTGTCAGGGACATACCAAAGGAACAAGTTTTTGGCTGCTTCCCAATGAATTTTCCCAGATCTGATTAGGGGGTTGGGCTAGATGATATTTTATCATCCTCCCAGTTCTAAATCTATGTTTCTTTGATCACCCACATGATTTGCTAAGTTTCTATTTATGTTTTTCAGCTCTCTATTCTAATGATTGACTTGGGCAGAATTTTGCTTGTGACCTACCATTGTTCCCTAAAGGTGTGGCTTATTCCTATCACAGTCCTTCCAAGGGGGAGGTCAGTAGATCTCTAAGTTGAAAACTCCTGCTAAAAGGTCCATTAAGAACACCAGCTTTCCTTCTTCGGTGAGCCTTCCTGCAGGCAAGGATAAAATCAGGGAGAGTCAGGCCTCTGGTCTGATATTCATTAAATGGTACCTTATAATCATCTCTTAAAAAACCTTCCCTTTTGTCTTAGAACCAATATTAAGTATAGATTCTAAGGCAGAAGAGCAGTATGGGCTAGGCAGTTCAGGTTAAATGACTTGCTCAGGGTCACACAGCTAAGAAGTGTCTGAGGCCAGATTTTAACCCAGGTCTCCTCAATTCCAGGCCTGGTGGGTACTCTCCACTGTGCTGCATAACTGCCCCTTGTCCTTATATTCTTTCCTTTCCTTTCCTTTCCTTTCCTTTCCTTTCCTTTCCTTTCCTTTCCTTTCCTTTCCTTTCCTTTCCTTTCCTTTCCTTTCCTTTCCTTTCC
>NC_058132.1:99916278-99945286 GCF_016433145.1 Gracilinanus agilis
TCTTACCTCTTTCTTATTTATTTTTTGGTTTGATTTATCTAGATCTGACAGAGGAATATTTAGATCTCCCACTAGTATGGTTTTACTATCTATTTCCTTCTTGAGCTCTGCCAGTTTCTCCTTTATGAATTTGGATGCTATACCACTTGGTGCATATATATTGAGCAGTGTTATTTCCTCATTGTTTATACTGGATCAGGATGTAATGACCTTCCCTGTCTTTTTTAATCATATCTATTTTTACTTTGGCTTTGTCAGAAATCATAATAGCCACTCCTGCCTTCTTTTTCTCATTTGACGCCCAAAAGATTTTGCTCAAGCCCTGAACTTTAAAGTTGTGTATGTCCACCCGCCTCATTTGTGTTTCTTGTAGACAACATATGGTGGGATTTTGGTTTCTAATCCACTCCACTATTTGCTTCCGTTTTATGAGCGAGTTCATCCCATTCACATTCAGAGTTATAATCATCAGTTGTAAATTTGCTGACATTTTCAAATCCTCCCCTGTTCCTACCCTCTTTTTCCTTATAAACCAGTGGTTTTTTCCTTTTAAACCAGTGGTTTGCTATTGAGGCGCTATCCCTTATCCCATCCCTTGATTAACTTCCCTTTCTACCCCCTCCCTTATTTTTCTCCCTCTTTTTGTTTTTAAAGGCCTTATGAATTCCCTCCCCCTTCTTCTCCCCTCCCTTTTTTTGACCTCCCCACTCCCCTGCTCCCCTTAGTTTATCCCTTCTAACTTTCTCAGAAGGGTTAGATAAGAGTTTTATGTCCCAATGGATAGTATAGCTACTCTTCCCTCTCCGGGTTGACTACTCTGAGAGTAAGGTTTGATCATTACCTCTTAATGCTCTCTTCCTCTCCTTCTTATAATAGTATTTGTCCCCTCTCCTTCCCATGCCCTCTTTGTGTGTAATAGAATATCCGATTTTCTTATTCACTCAAGTTTCTCTTGGTGTCCCCTGCTATTCACCCCCTCTTTCCCATCCCCCATGTCATCTTAGATTATTTAGTGTTCCACCCTCACCCTGTGAATTATTCTTCTGATTACTATAATAGTGACTAGAGTTCACTACAGAGAATTATACATAACATTTCTCTACATAGGAATACAGATAATTAGATCTCACTGAGGCCCTTAAAAAGGCAAATATAAAAATTATAAGCTTTCTTTCTTTCCCCTCTGTATCTTATTTACCTTTTCATGTTTCTCTCGATTTTTGTGGTTGGATATCAAACTTTCCATTTAGCCCTGGTCTTTTCTGTGCAAATACCTGGAATTCTTCAATTTTGTTGAATGCCCATACTTTCCCCTGGAAATATATAGTCAATTTTGATGGGTAGTTGATCCGTGGTTGCAGGCCCAGCTCTCTTGTCTTTCTGAATATCGTATTCCAAGCCTTGTGATCTTTTAGCGTGGAGGCTGCCAGATCCTGTGTGATCCTGATTGGTGCTCCTTGATATTTGAATTGTTTCTTTCTGGCTTCTTGTAAGATTTTTTCTTTTGCTTGAAAGCTTTTGAATTTGGCAATAATATTTCTAACCGATTTCTTCTCTGGGTCGAATGTAGTGGGTGTTCTATGAATCCTTTCGATGTCTATATTGCCCTCTTGTTGTAGGACTTCAGGGCAATTTTGCTGAATAATTTCTTTTAGAACGGAGTTCAGGTTTCTATTAATTTCTGGTTTTTCTGGAAGACCGATTATTCTCAAATTGTCTCTTCTAGACCGGTTTTCTTGGTCTGTCACTCTCTCATTGAGATATTTCATGTTTCCTTCTATTTTTTCAGTTTTTTGACTTTGTTTTATTTGTTCTTGTTGTCTTGAGAGATCATTAGCTTCTACTTGCTCAATTCTAGCCTTTAGGGATTGATTTTCGGCTATAATCTTTCGGTTTTCGGCCATAATCTTCTGGTTTTCGGCCATAATTTTCTGGTTTTCGGCCATAATCTTCTGGTATTCCTTTTCAATCTGGCCAATTCTGGTGTTCAATTTGCTTATCAGTTCATTTGGTTTCTGGGCCTCACTTTCCAATTGCAAGATTCTACCTTTTAAACAGTTATTTTCTTGCCAGATCTCTTCCATTTTCCTCAAAATCTCAGTTTTGAACTCTTCCATAGCTTGTGAGGAGTTTTCCTTATTTGAGGAGGGTCTGGATGCTTGTTTGTTCTCCTCCTCTGTTTGCTCGGTTGTCTGGATTTTCTCTGTGTAAAAGTTGTCGAGTGTTAAAGGCTTCTTTTTCTTGTTGTTATTCTTTCTCTTCTGAGTTTCCTGAGTCTGGGTAGCCATCATTAGCCCAGCAGCTTCTCAGGTTTATCCTCGCGCTCAGTGTCTGTCCGCGGTCTATTGGCTCCTGAGGTCTGAGTTCTGGTTTTTTCCAAGGTCAAGCCCCCTGGTGGGCCCCCTTGCTTGATCCTCTGCAGGAGGTTCCTTTACAAGTCTCAGGGCGCTGCTTCCACAGTCGTATACCCGTCTGCACTGGTTTCCCACTTAGGCTTTAGTTCCTGGCTGTGTCTGCCTCCACCCACGCCTCCACCCACGCCTCCGCTCTGAGCCTGCGTTCTGCTCCCGCGCTCAGGTTTGTGTGTTTTTTTTTTAGCTTTTTGGGGTCCTAAATCTTGCTGCTCTCAGAAACAGGCCCCAGAGTTGCCAATGACTCGATGGGTGCCCCAAACTTGCTCTATTTCTTTTTAGCTGGCTTAGGCGCTATAGGTGTTGTGTGTGGAGGGGTTGAGGGTGGGGTGGTTGCTCAGCCCGCGATTTAGTGAGAGCTGTTTCACCCCTTTATAGCATGGAAATGCCTCGATTCCACATACCTTCCACACTGTGCCCTGTTGTGGGGTTCCTCCGTTTGTCTGGACTTGTTTTTATGTCCCCTTGAGGAGTTTTGTGTGTTTCGGTCAGGAGAGGTTAAGAGCTGCTTCTTACTCTGCCGCCATCTTAACCCGGAAAAAAAAAGATTGCAAGTTTTTTGAAGGCAAGGACTTTAAAAAAAATTCTTTCTGTATCTCCTGCTTTCTTAGTACAATGCTTGACATACAGTAGCTTTTTTTTTTTTTAAAGTCCTTATCTTCTGTCTGAGAATCTATGCTAAGTATTGGTTCTAAGGCAAAAGAGGGATATGGGCTAAGCAATGGGGGTTAAGTGACTTACCCAGGGTCACACAGTTAGGAAGTGTCTGAGACCAGTGTTTGAAGCCAGGACCTCCCATCCCTAGGCCTATCTCTCTGCCCCTAAGTAGGCTCTTAATAAAATGCTTAATGACTAACTTAAAAAATTTATTTGTTTATCATGCAAAACACACTTCCGTTTGGTCATTGTTTGGGGTCAAAACCCCAAAATAAAACCATAAATACACTGATGTGAAAAATAATATGCTTTGATCCATATCCTTCCAAATCCAACAGTTCTTCCTCTGAAGGTGGGTAATATTCTCTGTCTTGAGTTTTTCAGGATTTATCGACTAACTCTTGAAGGTAGTATTTTTTTTTTAAATTTTAAACCCTTAACTTCTGTGTGTATTGACTTATAGGTGGAAGATTGGTAAGGGTAGGCAATGGGGGTCAAGTGACTTGCCCAGGGTCACACAGCTGGGAAGTGTCTGAGGCTGGATTTGAACCTAGGACCTCCTGTCTCTAGGCCTGGCTCTCAATCCACTGAGCTACCCAGCTGCCCCTTGAAGGTAGTATTTTAGTGGGATTTTAAAGGAAGTCAGCGTTAGTCAATAAACATTTATTAAGTGTCTGTTATGTGCCAGGAACTGTGCTAAGTACTGGAGATACGAAAAGAGACAAAAGATAGGTCCTGCCCTCAAGGAGCTCACAATCTAATGGGGGAGACAACCAACAAATGGATATGTACAAGATAAAGGGAAAATAATTGAGAGAAGGCCCTGGAATTAAGTGTGATTAGGAAAGGTTTCCTGAGGAAGATAGGATTTTACTTGAGACTCGAGGTTAAACCTGGAAGGCGGGAGGCAAGGAGAGATGAGCAGTCCAGACATGGGGGACAGCCAGAAAATAATGCTTTCAGCTGAGAGATGGATTGACTTATTTGTGGAATATCAAGGAGGCTAGTGCCATGATATTGAAGGATGTGCTGCGGGGAGTAAGATGTAAGAAGACTAGGTTATGAAGGGCTTTGAATGCCAAAGAGAAGATTTTGTATTTGCCCCTGGAGGTAATGGGGGGGACACTAGAGTTTGAGTAGGAGGGAGACATGGTCAGACCTTTGATGGGTAAATGGAGAATGAATTGGAGCAGGGAGACTTGAGGCAGCCAGTCCCACCCAAATTTGAACCCAGGTCCTGCCAATTACAATAGGTCATTGTAATAACCCAGGCATGAGGCTGGTAGTGTTATTGGACAGAAGAGTATGTGGAGAAATCAATAGATTGGATATGGGGAGTGAGGAGTCAAGTACAGCCCCAACGAGCCTGAGGGACTGTGAGGATGACATTGCCCTGAACAATAACAGGAGAGGCACGAGTGGGGGAAGATTTAGGGAGAACAATAATGAGTTTGGTTTTGAACATACTGAGTTTTGGATGTCTGGACATAAAGTTAGTGCTGTGTGATTTGTGGCACATGAGGGGTACCTAAATATATTACAAGATCTCAGAAACAGACAGGAGTTTAGGGACATCTAATTCATCTAATTCAGTTGTTAATTAACAACTCTCTGTGAAACCCCAGAGTGACCCAGTCCTAGTAGCTTCATCATCCCACACTGGACCCCATCCTGACTTCCTGACTCTCTGGAGATGGGTAGAAATATTCCCCTTGGTGGGAAAAAAAAAACCCTCCAGAAACAACACCGATGAACCAAGCGAATGTTGTTATAAGCATCTTCAAAAGTGAGGTATCAAAACAAGGTAATCAAAAAAAGTGAGGCTCCCCCCCTTATCTAGAAATAGATTCCATTTTCTCTACTTGCTTGCCAAAGCTCATAGTAATGGAAGTAGTAGCTGATGGGACCTGCCTGGGTAGCCTCTCTCCTAACATCTTTGTGCTCCATCCTTCCTTCCCTCCCAGTGTTACAATAAAACAACAAACACTCTTATCTGTGGCTTCTCTACTCTATACTACAAATACTATGTCTATGACTGCTCTATGAAGTGGGGGAAACGGTAGCTAATTTGACATCACCTTGTAACTTTTCTCCTGGTGTCTAAATACTTCTGTCCTTCCTCATGCCCAATGCTAGAATAAAAGAACAAATACTACAGATATATCCATGTCTTTTCAGGGGAGGAGAATGGGGAAGGACATTGCTAGGTTGGTTTTATCTCCCCCTCCACCCTTTTATGTGTTAAAGTATTTTTAATAAGTTGGACTAAAATGAAAAAAAAAATATCACCATCACTATTCTTCTCATATGATGTGTAGGGGACAGGAGCTGACCACTGAATCCTAGTAATGACCCCTCAGGCATAACCTCCCTGGGAGACATGCTTCCTGAAAGGCTCTTGTGTCTTTCTGAGCTTCCTTTCTTTGCATAACCAGAAAGTCTGGTTTGGGGACCCTTGTGTTAAAACCAACATAAATGGAAAAAAATCACTGGCCGCTTCCCTCATGCCAAGACCTCAACCCCCGCCCTCCTCAGTGCTGGCCTCAGAGGAATCTGGGGAAGTTTCTCAGTTAATCGTTAATAACTTACATTTCTATAGTGCTTTAAAGTTTATATAACTCTTCCTTTACAACTTCACTATTGGATAGAGAGAGTGGCCATTATTGGTTCCATTTTCTAGATGGAGAAACTGAGTCTCAGAGAGAACAAGTGATTTGCTGAAGTTTTTCCTGGCTAATGAGCCTCTTGCCACTGTGCCAAAATTCTCTCTTCCTACTGGGAAGTGACATGAACCTAGAAGCGCTTTCCTGATCCTGGAAGGCACCAACCTAGGAATTCTTAACAAACGGTCCATGAAATAAAAAATAAAAAAAAAAATTATGACTCCCTTATCTCACCTAGGCCAGAAATACCACAGTCACTCACATTTCAATTTCACTATTATTCTGCATGGATGTTTTGATTAGTTCTATATCCAATATGGGCCCATTTGACCCTCCTTAGGCCGTCTAGTGGTGATCCCCTTCCCAGGAGTTTGGAAGGAAGGAACAAGCATATATTAACCCCCTGCTATGTGCCTGACACTGAGCCAAGCTCTTTATAAATATCTTATTTGATCATCGCAGTCTTAGAGAAAATTGAAACAAACAGGTTGTGTGACCTGCAGCTAGTAAGTGTCTGAGGATGGTCTTGAACTTGGACCTCCCTGACTTCAGGCCCAGGGCACTAGCCATACTGTACCACTTAGCTTTCCCTCCTAAAGCTCAGAACTCTTGAGTTCAAGCAATCCACCAGCCTCCCCCTCTCTGGTAGCAGGGATTGCAGGCATGAGCCACCATGACTAAATTTGTTAGCTATAGTTCAGTATAATTGATTTTTTTTGTAATCCCAAATATCTCATTTGATGCAATTTTTTAAACCTTTACCTCCTTAGTATTAGTCCTAAGACGGAAGAGTGGCCAGGCAAGGCACTTGGAATTGTGACTTGTCCAGGGTCACCCAGCTAGAAAGTATTTGAGATCAGATTGGAACTCAGGGCCGCTTGATTCTGTATCCATTGTGCTAACTAGCTGCCTTTATTTAATGCAATTTTTAAAATTCTGAGAAGAGGGTCTATAAATTTCACCAACTGCCAAAACAGTCTGTGACTCCCCCAAAATGGTTAAGAACTCCTGCACTGACCTCTTTTAAAAATATTTATGTTTTCTTCCATCCCTCCTAACAAAGATTTAAAAAGAGAACAAGCTATGTTCATTCTAAGAAACAAAAATGTTCTAATTCCTGCCTCCAGAAAATGTGCAGCCTAATGGCAAGTAACTTACTCATAGGAGGAAAACCATACCCTAAGGGTAAAGGACAGACCTAGTCACAGTGTTCAAGAGAATTTGAAAAGGGAGTGATCAGTTTTGGGGGGGGGGGCAGGCCAGGAAAGGTTTCATGGAGCATACAATGTCTGAGCTGGGCCTTGAAGGAAGAGAATCACAGAAATAAAGTAAATCTGGAAGGATTTTAGAAGTTATTTAATCTAATGCACTGATTTTACAGTTAAATAAATTTAGGGAGAGTCAGAGGTGAGAGTTGAACCCTTTTCCTTTGACCTCAGATCCACAGTATGTCCCAGAACAGTAAAAGGAAGGATGGCCTGTGAGAATGCTAAGAAATGGGAAGTGACCCATTAAAAAGGAGAAGACAGTCATTTGTGTGGGGACCTGGAGTAAAATCCAAAGAGTCCTTTACTTTCTGAGAAAGACATAGATTATGTTCAGTCTTGAATATATTTAGCTAGTCTATCTTGACACCAATTATGATATTCTATGTTCTAAAGTCCCTTCCACCTCTTAACATCCTTCCAATGAATACATTCCATATTTTAAGGTCTTTCCCAGCTTTGACCTTCTATGTTCTAAGGGCCCTTCCAAGGAGGACACTCCATATTTTAAGATCCTTCTAGCTCAACTATCCTGTATTCTAAGTTCCTTCCCATTTCCAACACTCTGTGTTTTATATTTCTTTCCAATTATAATATCCTATCTTCTAAAATCCATTCTAGCTCTCATATTCTATGTTCTAAGTTCCTTCCCATTTCCTATTCCATGTTCTAAATTCCTTCCCATTTATAATTTTCCAGGTTCTAAGATCTCTTCCAGTTCTTTAGGTTCTTTCTAACTCTTTAACATTTAGATTCTCTTTTCCAGGAGAAATTACTCTGAGCTCATACCTATTTGTTGGTCAGTTGGGAACACTGTATACACACTTGCTGAAGGTCTTAAGCATCTGAGAGTTGGGCCTCTCAGATGAACTTTTCATCTCCTCACAAAAGATTGGATTTGTGAAAGCTATGGAAGCCAGCGCCCTCAGTCCTTTCTAGGTAAAGCTGGACCTGGTGCTGGTTGGCAGAGGCACAGAAACAGAACAGAGATGAGGAAGGAAGCTGGACCATCAGGCTATAATCCAGTAAACACTCAATGCTATAAAATGACTCAGGCTGGCCTGGCTGTCTTCCTCCTAAAGGTTGGTCTCGGGCCCAAGATATTAGGGCATAAGGATATAATGGAAAAATATCTAGATTTGTAGAAAGAAGATCTGGGCTCTAGAGTAATTCTGAAACTTAGGACCTGTATTTTTTCTTTTAAGGGCAAATCACTTTCCCTTTTGACCTCTAGTCTCCTCCCTATAACAAGTGACCAATAAAACCTACACTGCCACCTATGGGGAGAGGGGGTACTCTTTTTTTTTTAATTCTATTTACTTTTTTGAATATTTTTCCACATTTACATGATTCATTTTCTTTCCCTCCCCTCTTCCAGAGCCAACAAGATTCCACTGGGTTGTGCAAATGTTGTCATTTGATACCTCTTTCCATATTATTCATTTTTGCTATAGAACAATTTTTTAAAAGGCTAAACTCCAAATCACATCCCCATATATACATGTGATAAGTGATGTCATATGTTTTGCTTTTGCATTTCTCCTCCCATAGTTCTTTCTCTCAATGTGGACAGCATTCTTTCCCATGAGTCCTTCAGGAGTGTCCTGGCTTGTTGCATTGCTACTAGTAGCAAAGTCTATTACATTGGATTTTTCCATAATGTTTTACTTTCAGTGTATAATGTTCTGGTTCTGCTCATTTCATTCTGCATCAATTCACTGAGGTTCTCCCAGTTCATATGGAAAGCCTCCAGATCATCATTCCTTATAGCACAATAGTATTCCATCACCAACAGATACCACAGTTAGTTTAGCCATTCCTCAATCGGATACCCCCTCATTTTCCAATTTTTTGCCACCACAAAGAGCACGGCTGTGAATATTTTCATACAAGATTTTTTCCTTATTATCTCTTTGGGGTAAACCCAGCAGTGGTATGGCTGGATCAAAGGGTAGGCATTCTCTTAAAGAGAGAGGGGTACTCTTGAGGACGATGCATTGTAAACCTTAAAGTAGGATAGGAATGTTATTATCTTGCTTTGCAATACCATTTTCTCCTCTAATGCCCCATCGTGGTAAGCTTGAAGTCCTGCCCAGTTAGAAATGTTGTTATTTTCCTTTGCAATACCATTTTCTCCTCTAGTTCCCTATTGTGGTTAGCCTGAGGTCCTGCCCCGTTTGAACTATATTATCCACTCCCTAAGAAGCCACCTAAATGTGGAGAGGCTAATTATTTAAATAAAGGTGAATATGGGGGTTCTGGTACCTCATGGAGCCCACCTTTGTTATGCAGGGGCCATGATCTCTGTGAGTGAAGGGAAGAGAGATGGCAGATAAAATTACAGGCCTTTAAAAGTGTTTGAGGAGTGAATTTGATCCAGTTCATCGCAGGTCCTCTAAAGTCCCTGCTATCTTTAAATTTATGATCCTATGAGTAAACCTTTATTAAGCATCTACTGAGTGCCAGGCACTGTGTTGGACACTAGGGTGCAAAGATAAAACTGAAACATTCTCTGACTTCGAGGAGATAATTTTATACACACTGACACTTTCATAGTCTCCTACAAGCTGTGGCAGTCTCCTTACTTGCTCCAAGCATCTCTGGCTTTCTCTAGTGCTATATGCCTTGACCAATTTCACTCCTCTCCCATCCCTGCCGAGAGAGGATGGGGTAGGGAAAGCCATGATGCTGTTTTCCAAGCTGGCTAAGGTTGCTTACTCCATCATTCCAGGACTCTCTAGATCACTGCCTTCCCCTCTGGGCCCCCACCCCTGGAGTGTGAAGTATCTGACTCTTTGGAGTTTTCAAAACTCACTCACGTACTCACGAATCCACACGCACACGCACACACTCTATAAAACCTATCTGGGGAAATATTATTGTTGCAGGACTCTTGCTATTTCTTACTGCTGCCACTAGAAAGATAACCAGGGGACTAACCTGTAGTTCCTGATCCAGGAACTATGGTTGAGTGAGCAGAAAAAATAAGCAGAAACTCAACCTTAGATCTGATAAGAGGAGGGGGAAGGGAGATCCCAAAGCTTGAATGTTCTTTTTTTTCTCCCTGTCTGGTTAGACCAGAGGCAGCCTGGAAGTGTGAGGAGGCAGCCCATCTAGTGTGCCTCTCCATTTCCCACCAGACCTCCCAAATCTCCAGGGCTTGCTGATGTCTGAAATTATCTTATGAGAGCCTTATTTAGGAGGTAGAGTGGAGAAGAAAATTTTCAGTTCATCCAGTAAACATTTATATATAGCACCTATTATGTCTAAGTCTCTCAGAAAACAAAGGGGAAAACTAAAACAATCCTTATCCTTAAGAGAATTGCTTTTAATTGGAAAGATCACTGGGTTATTGTTATGATTCTATTGAAAGATCACTGGCTTCAGGATTGGAAGACCTGAATTCAAGTGTGGACTCTGACTTGGTTGGGAGGGAAACTTGTGATAGTCAAACCTGCCTGCATGGAATGCCCAGTCTTTGGAGGACTTCAAGAAAACGCTGGATAATAGTTTTGTCAGGGATATTATAGGGGGAATTGCTCAACAAGCGCTGGTTGGCTTGGATGAATCCTGTGATTCTAGGAGGTTTTAGAGTAGACCTAGAGACTGGCAGAATACAAGGATGTTCTAGAGGCAGCTCCTACATGGGCTGATTGGAACTTTAGTGTGAATTCCTTGGTTGTGGAGAAACAAATCAGCTTGATTTATTGTTTTGTTGATTTCTAGACTTAAGAAAGTGGTAGAGAAAATAAATGTTATTAATATAGATTAAACTTAAAACTTTTTTGAGAGCCAATTGATGAACATTTACCAGTACATCTTTGGAGTATTCCTTGACTACTTACATGGCCAAAGGTAATGAGGTCTCCTCATCTTGCTCTCCTTTTCCTCCTCCCATATAGATCCAGAACCAGAATAATTAACAGACTATTCTCAATGATAACATCACTTTCCTCATACATCCGGGTTTCTTCATCATGAACTTTTTCTTCTACCTGTGCATTCTCACACACACAAACACACACACACACACACACACACACACACACATACACACATATACACACACACTTTTTCAAAACATACTGCTAGATAAAAGTGAGATTTCCTTATCTTCACTTTCCCTGGAGTGCATTCTCCCCCAAATACATCTACTATCCATGGGAAAAGTAGGCCCCGGGTTTATAAAGTTGTTGGTATGCCTTTGCTAAATAAATGATTTTGCTAAATGCTAATTGTATCTTTTGACTGATTGTGATTGGGATATATATTGATGGGGGTTAGTGAGCTACAGCAATAAGAGAAGCCACCTAAAGGTTACCCTAGAATCACAGGTAGCAGTCACCCTCTAGGAACCCAGCCAATGAGCATTTATAAAAGTTGTAGAGTAAATCAGAATGGATGATACACCGTGGAGATGCTATCCAGGAAAATTTTGGGTTTTCTTTACATTTCCAGGGCCAACTAGAGTTCAAAATTCTCTAGTTTTACAGGTATCCACTAAAGAAAATTTGCCAATTTTTTGTTTCAGAATATTATTGGATAGTCATTTTCCTTTATGATTTAGACTAGTTTCATTATCTATCATCTATTTCTATCTATCTGTCTCTCTGTCTATCATCTGTCTATCATCTATTTGTCTGTCTATCTATCATCTATCATTTATCTATATCTATCTGTCTTTCTGTCTCTCATCTATCTGTCTGCCTTTCTATCATCTATCATCTGTCTGTCTGTCTATCATCTATCTGTCTGCCTTTCTATCGTCTGTCTATCATCTGCTGTCTATCATCTATCATCTGTCTCTCTGTCTATCATCTATCTGTCTGTCTGTCTTTCTATCATCTATCTACCTGTCTATCTATCATTTATCTATCTGTCTGACTCTCTGTCTATCTATCATCTATCTGTCTGTCTGTCTGTCTATCTCAATCTCAATCCTATTGCTACTTGGGAGATGGAGAGAGGGAAGTCAGGAAGGCCTCCCAGAGGAGTTGGGCATTTGAATTGGGCTTTAAATGATAGTAGAATTCATCAGATAGACTAGAGAGAGGACATTCCTGGCTTAGGGAAGAGTGCATGAACAAAGGTATAGGATGTACTCCAGGTAGATGGGCTTCATGGAAAGCTGGCTTAGGTCTGATGAACCAAGGAGATGGAGCATGGATTTTCAGAAAGATACAAACTCTTCCACTTGTCAAGAAAGAGAAGAATGAATCTCTTCAGGAAGCTGAGGGTCAGCCAGAGCCAAGTGACCCAGCAGAGAGAATGGGCCAGGTAAATGACTCATAGTCATCTGAGGCCCTCAAATTCTTGTAAGCTGCTTCCCTCTGACTTGCAGAATCTAAACACTAAACTTGGGTCAGATCCAGACCTGGGTCCCCTCAAGGTCATAAGGCCTGCCCTTTCCTTGGCTTAAAGATAGGCCTTTAAAAAGGATGGATTTGGGAGGTAGCTATGGAGCAGAGGAAGAAAAAGCTTTGACTTGGGGGTCAGGCTGCCCGTCTTGGAGCCCCAGGCCTGAGCGATTACCACTTAAGTAACCCCCCACGAGTCCTTTCCTTTCTTTGGGCCTCAGTTTCCTTGTCTATAACCTAGGGATAATTCTATCCTGCTAAATCGTAGAGCTGTTAGCATCAAATGAGATATTAGATGTGAAGGGAGCTGTAGCCAGATGGCAAGAAGCTGAGACAGTGATGTAGACATGGTAAGAGCCTGTGACTTTCTTGAATTTCCTGAGTCCACAATATATTTTGAGTTGGCCTTTAAGGGATTGGCAGGAATTCAACAGGTGGAGGGTGATATTGTTCAGTGGGGAGGGGACGGGTCATTCTAGGCAGGAGCCAAAGCACTGGTAACTTTGAGATGGTTCACATGGTCACTCTCCACTAACCAGAATACCCGAATTCAGAATACCTGAAGAATACTAACCAGAATTTTCCAGTTCTGCTGAGTCAAGAAAGGGCTTACTTTGTAATTCTTATTATCATTTAAAAAAAACCCTTACCTTCTGTCTCAGTATCAGTTCTAAGACAGAAAAGCAATAAGGGTTAGGCGTTTGGGGTTAAGTGACTTGCCCAGGATCACATAGCTAAGAAGTGTCCGAGGTCACATTTGAACCCAAGACCTCCTATCTCCAGGCCTGGCTATCAATCCACTGAACCATCTAGGTGCCCCTGAATTAGAGGATTTCTAAGAGTTCCTTTCCATATCCAGAGTTGGGTAATCAGAGGAATTGGAGGCTGGATATAAACAAAATTCTTTTTTAAAAAATCATTACCTTGCATTTTAGAAGCAATACTGTGGATTGGTTCTAAGGCAGAAAAATAGTAAAGGCTAGGCAATGGGGATTAAGAGATTTGCCCACGGTCATGAATTTAGGGTTAGAAATAGGCACAAATTCAGGGTTAGGGTTAGAAGTCTGAGGCCACATTTGAACCTAGGACCTTCCATCTCTAGGCCTGGCTCTCAATCCACCGAGCCATCTAGCTGCCCTTTATAAACAAAATTCTTGATTTTTTGCCTTGAATTAATCTTTTGTTTGGGGCAATTTTATTGGATTTCTTCTATATTTTTGGTTTTCTCCTAACCTCCATCCTCGTCCCATCCCTATCCAATCTCAAGATTTGCCCAAAAATGACCAGAAAGCCCTTTTTTTTTTTTTAAGCCCTTTCACATATGTTCATTTCTATCATAGCCAGAGTCACTCGGCACATTAGTGGCAAAGAGCTGCTACTAGAACTTGGGTCTTCAGGCTTCCTTGCCCAGAGTTTTTTCAGCCCCATCAAGACATTCCTTTTCTAGAAGCTAACTCAGCCCCCCAAGTGTATCTGGGCAAGTGAGGAAGAGCCCTAGGTTGGGTTACTCTATAAAACTGTTCCCACGGCCACAGTGAGATTCAATAGGGGTGAAATGGAAGCATTAGTCAGGGTTGGCTTAGGCTGACCGGGGTGTGGCCAGCTGGATAGAGCTGGAGCAGCTGAGGAGAGAGACTTCCCTCCACGCTCTGGCTCTGATTCTTCTAGCAGAAAGAGTGATTCATGCAACTGGACGTCCATCCAGCTGGCCTGCGCTTCTCTGGGCTCCACTTTATAAGCAGCCTACTGTAAATAGTCACCAGGCCAGAGACAGTGCCCGGGCCTCTCCCTGCCCATTTTAGGGCTCCCACTCGAAGCCCCTTTCTCTTGTACTGCCAGGGGCACTACAAAGGAACCAGGACTTTGTCCTCCTTTGTCTAGCCTCCGTCTTCTTTGTTTCCTGCTTCCCATCTTGGCCACTCTCTCTTCTTTTAATTTGGAGAGGTTCAGAAGCTGTTCCCCGTTACTGCCTTCTTCCTCCCACTTCTTTTCATCCTTCCCTCTTTCCTTCCTCCCTTTCTTATTCCCTGGCTTGACTCTTTTCTCTTTTGAAGAGTGGGATGAGCCTCATTTTTGTCTCTTTTATACTCCTCTCCTCCTTCTCTTTTCCTATTTCTTTTACTTCTTTCCCTCCCTCTTAGCACCCAGAAGGTATTACGTAGATCTGTGGAATTCCCTTGATGCCAGTTATTATTAATGTATGTGTTTCTGTGTACATAGGACCATAAGCTATAGAGATGGCAGGGACCTAGAGTTTCTCTGTTCTAGTCCTGTTCCTTAGGGGGATAGAGGGACCAAATGACTTACTCAGGGTCACATAGATAGTAGCATAGTAGCATGAGTAGTATAGCAGAGAATTTAGAATATAAAATAGTATAGCAGAGAAATTAGAATATAGTCTAATGACTTATTCAAGGTCACATAGATAGTGAGTAGCATAGCAGAGAATTTAGAATATAAAATAGTATAGCAGAGAAATTAGAATATAGTCTAATGACTTACTCAAGGTCACATAGATAGTGAGTAGCATAGCAGAGAATTTAGAATATAAAATAGTATAGCAGAAAAATTAGAATATAGTTTAATGACTTACTCAAGGTCACGTAGATAGTGAGAAGCATAGCAGAGAATTTAGAATATAAAATAGTATAGCAGAGAAATTAGAATATAGTGTAATGACTTACTCAAGGTCACGTAGATAGTGAGAAGCATAGCAGAGAATTTAGAATATAAAATAGTATAGCAAAGAAATTAGAATATAATCTCTGGTCTGCGGATCAAGTTCTTTCCACCATGGCATATAAATAGGGGCATCAAGGTGGCTCAGTGGACTGAGAGTCAGGCTGGAGATGGGAGATCCTAGGTTCAACTCTGGTCTCAGACCCTGGTTGGGTGACCCTGGACAAGTCACTTAGCCCCCATTGGCTAGGCCTTACCGCTCTCGTGTCTTGGAACCAATACTTAATATTGATTCTAATTTGGAAGGTAAGGGTTTTTAAAAACAAAACAAAACTACAGCATACACCATAATACCTCCTTTTCATGGTTGTGCAAAGAACAATGCATTTGTGTTGAGTTAGTCTCTGAGCCACCTACATTAGAGGGGGAGATAGAATGCTGGGCTTGGAGTCAAGGAGACTTGAGTTCAAATCCACCCTCAGATGCACCCTGGGCAAGCCACTTCACCTCCATTTGCCTCAGTTTCCTCAACTGTAAAACTGAGATAATAGCACCTACCTCCCTGGATTGTGGGGAGAATCAAAGGAGGTAATATTTGTTAAATAGTAAAAAGTACTTAGCACAGTGCTGGGAATATCATAAGTGCTGTACAAATGCTTATTCTCCACCCACTCCTATATGAAATGTTTCCCTGGCTGGCACCAAGAGGTGCATAGGGTGAAGCAGAGCCTGGAATACCACAAATAGCTGTAAAAGTTTAGCATTTACCAAATACTTAGCAAGGCAGGCCCTGGCGGCTAGAAATATACATCAGGAATGTGTGGCCTTTCCTAGCTAACAGATGACAAATCCCCAAACCACAAATATAGATCCCAAAATAACCTTGAGAGTTCAGTGAATAAACCGTACTGTAACCGGAGCATTCTATATCACATAACAACTTGTGGACGATCGTCCAGACGTAATGTTGATCCTTAAATTTTTTTTTAAATTTAGCTTTTTTTTTCAACTACTAAGCATTTATTTTCTCTTTCCCACTCTCCTTGCCATGGGGGGGGGAGGGGGAGAAGCCCTCATTCATGACAAATATGCACAGACAAGCAAAACAGAATCTTCTGTGTTGATCCAGACCTAATGAATAAATAAGTAATAGCTAACTTTTATTTTGTGCTTACTGTGTGCCAGGCACTATGCTGAGCATGTTACAAATATTACCTTGTTTGAACATCACAACAACTCTGGGAACAGAGTGCTCTTTTTTTCCCTTTCTAAAAACCCTCACCTTCTGGCTTAGTGTTAATTTTTATACAGAAGAGTGGCAAGGGCTAGGCAGTTGTGGTTAAGTGACTTGCTTAAGGTCTTATAGCTAGGAAGCATCTGAGGTCAGATTTGAATCCAGGTCCTCCTGACTCCAGGCCTGGTGCTCTTATCTGCTATGCTGCTTAGCTGCCTCAGGGGCTCTTTTTAATCCTCACTTTATAGATGAAGAAACTGAGACCAGAAGTTAAGTGATTTGCCTAGGGTCACACAGCTAGGGAGTATCTGAGGCTAGATTTGAACTGGAGTCTCCTTGCCTCCAGGCCCAGAATTCTAGCCATTATGCCATTTAGCTTGACCAAAGATGAATTTACATCTTAATATTTTCATTCAGTTACAAAAATTTTTCATCATATCCAATGGTGTGATGTTTTGCACAACCTGAAATCTAAAAGAATAGCAGTGTAGTGACTTGTACCAGGACAGTTTCTATCTAAACTCTATTTTAAAGGATGAGAAATGGCAGTCCACAAATATTTATTTGGTATTCAGTTTGTGCCAGGCACATTGCTAAGAGCTGGGAATAGAAAGGCAAGGAGAAAGAAACTCAGTGTCTGCTCTCAAGGAGTTACATTCAAATAAGGGAAAACAACACAGAAAATGAAGCTAAGAAGTAGGAGTGGGGAAGAAGACCAAAGAAACCAGATCTGGGGACTGTCCTGGGCTCCCCCCTTAAATGCAGGCTCTGGGAAGAGCCATCCAATAAGGGGGAGGAGTGCTAAGAGTGGAGGATACTCCCTAACTATGAATACTAGGGTTAGGGTAAGGATTGGGTCATGGTGGAGGAAATCCAGAGTACTGTCTGGGGAGGGGGTGACACATTGCTGGCCTGGGTAGCTTTCTAAGTGGAGATTCTGGGAGGAGGAATCTAATTAAAGGGAGAGGACATGGGCAGAGGGTATGTCCAGGGTTGGAGGAGAGACTACCTTCTTTCCTGAAAATAGCCCAGCACCCTGAATCCAAAAATCATGGAAAAAGCAATATTTTGTCAAAACACCAAGATCTGCTCACAGCCCACTTCTTGAAACCATCATTAAGGAGAGAAGGAGCCCACCTTCCTCATCACCAATAGCAATAATTGCTAACCAGGTGCCTCTAAAAGGCAAGTGAGCCCAAGATTCCTGGGAGTGGAAGGACACTCCTGATCTCTGGTCCATCTCCCACCCCAGCCTTCATAGAATCATACAAAGAAGCAACTACTGTGGGGTAGAGGCCAGCCATCCTCACCTACTGTCAACCAACTGCTGCCTATATAGCCTGACTGAAAGACAGAAGGCAGCATGTGCTAGTAGAGAAAAGCCAAACCACCACCATGACTTTGACTACTTTTCCTTACAGACCCTAATGGAAATTGCTCCTTTGTGCCCTTGAACCCAAAAGCCTTGGGAATAAAGGGATTGCCTTGCTTTTCTGTTTATATCCCAAATGCCTTGCACATACCATGTGCTTAATACATGCTTTTTAAATTCTTACATCTGTTAGATTTAAATGAATAACTCCTGGTTCTTATTTTCCATAGAGTTTATTAATGATCACTTGAAATAGAGAAAGCAGATATATAGAGACTTAAGCCTAATCTAATCTAACCCTGACTACATTGTTCTCCACATGGCTGTCTCTCTCACTCTCCCTCCACTGCTGTCTAAGGGCATAGAGAAAGTGGGTGTGTCTCACACCACACCTTTATCTTTTCTCTTGAACCAGATCCATAACCTTTAGTTCTGGGTCATGTTCCTGGGGCTCTTCACCCGTGACCTCTGTTTGGAGCATTCCCGTGACATCCAGCCATGCAGCTCAGCAAGGTGGGACGAGCTGGGGGGAGAGGAGCAGATTCTATTTACACAATCCTCCCTGTGATTCTATTGGGAGATGAGCATATTGAAATTTCCCAGATTTATATGCCTAGTCTCCCCAGCGAATCATTTTACATAATTAGCTTACAAGAATAAGAAAATAAGAACTAATTTTTCTATTGTGCTTTGAGGTTCACCAGGCTCTTTCCTCACAATAGTTTAAGTAGATATATTATTTCTATTTTCCTGAGAAGGAAATTGGGGCTTATAGAGTGTGAACTCCTATTCCAGGGTCACAATGCACAGGGACACACAGAAGACAAGAATGAAACTCATGTCACTGCCTTATCATCAAGTAACTTGCCTGGGAGGTGGGGAGGTGGGCTTTGTCCAGGCCCTTGAACCACCAAGGTTCACACAAACCTCTTAAAGAAAGAAACGCTAGTGATCATGCAGTCCAGACCTTAGCAAGAATTTTCTCTGCAATATTACTTGACAAGTAGTCTTTCTAGCCTTTGCTCAAAGATCCCAAATAAAGGGGACACCACTGTTCCTGAAAGCAGCCCATTCTGCTTTATTTTTTTAAACCTTTACCTTCTGTCTTTGTATATTGGTTCCGAGGCCAAAGAGTAGTAAGGGCTAACTGATGGGGGTCAAGTGACTTGCCCAAGGTTACATTGGGAGGAAGTATCTAAGGTCAGATTTGAACCCAGGACCTCCCATCTCTAAGCCTGGCTTTCAATTCCACTGCACTACTGAGACAACTCTAAGTATCCATGAAATTTTTCCTGACATGAAGCCTAAAATTGGCATCTTGGCATTTCTCCCATCCATTGCTCCTAGTTCTGACCTCTAGGTTAGAGAAGAATAAGATTGATCCTCCTTTCACATGACAGTTCAAACATTTGCTAACAAACGTCTAGACTCCTCTAAATCTGTTCAATCCCAGGCTAAACTTTACTAGTCTCTTCAATCAATCAACTAGATTTTATTAAGCATTTACTATGTGCCAAGCACTGTGTTAAGCTCTGAGGATACAGAGAAAAAAGTCAGAAGCTTAGATCCTCATGGAGGAGATGACATCTATAAATCAGAACAGACGAGATAAATTCAAACACTTGAAGACAGCTTTTTTGTCTGCAGGCTAAACATCAGTCCCATATATGGTCAGCCAGAATTGATTAAGCACTGCTAAGCTTGGAGAATACAAGGAAAAATCAAGATGTTCACATTCTAATGTGGGAAACAACTTTGAATCAGAACAGATAAAGTAAATGCAGAGTTCATGGAAGGTAGTCTTAGAGAGGAAGGACAGGAAAGACCTCTTAGAGAATGCGATACTTGTACTGAGTCTTAAAGGAAGCCAGAGATTCATGAGAGTCAGATTGAGAGGGAGATTCTTCATGGTATGGGAAACAGCCAGTATTAAATCACAGAGACAAGAGATGGAATGTTGTGTTCAAGGAAGAACAAGTAGGATGGTATGGCTAGACGGTTGGAAAAGCAAGAAGGGGCCAAGTCATGAAGAGCATTAAATGCTGGTTATATTTCATCCTGGAGGTAATAGTGGGATCTCTGAGCCAAAAGATATGTGCATGGGGTACTTTAGTCACTTAATTAGCATAATTCCAACATTTCCACCAGAATTATCAGACCAATTTATATCTTTGCCAATAATAGTGTATTAGCTTTTCTGTCTTCCCAGAATCCTTCTAGCACTTACCACTGTGTTTTGCCATTTTTTTTTAACTTGCTAGTCGTGAGGTAAAATCTTGGAGTTTTTTTCTCTTATTATTAGTGCCTTTCAGCAGTCTTTCATGTTATTATTGTCTGTACTTCATCTTTTGATAACTGTTTCTTCCTATCCTTTGACTCCTCATCCATGAAAAAATGGGGTTTTTTTCTATATAGACTATCCCAAAATTATTGCAATTTTAAGCTTTTAACAACAGAAAACTAAACTAACTATATTTGTGTTAATTTCCCATTTATCTTGAAGATAAAACTCTTAGCAAAGATTCTTTCTGTGCCTTTTTCTTAGTACATACATTTTATACATGATTCGAGTAAGCCTTCACAGGATGGCAGAAATAGAGAAGATATTGAGTTGTTGTTTTACTCTTTCAGTAGATCCTATCTGGGCTGGCTCATTTGGATTTTGCTCAGAATAGAGACAGCTTCATATAACTTCTGCGAATAAAAGTCCTGTCTGTGCTGTTGGGGTTAGCCTCTTATCAGCTGGGAGCTGCTGTGTCTAGAATATTTGACCTTGCCTAGTACCTTTGTTTAGTCCATGGCCATGCCTGGGTTTCTGTGGGATGGATGTCCTTGATGGGCATACTTTATCTCCTGTTTTGCTATGTACCTTTTTTTTTTAATTTTCAAAGATATTTTATTTTCTCAATTACATGCCATAACAATTTCCAACATGTTTTTCAAAATTATAGGATCCAAATGCTCTCTTTCCATTCTTCCCTCCCCACTCCCAGAGATAGTAAGCAATTTGATCTGCGTTTTACAGGCATAATTATACAAAACATACTTCCATATTGGTCATTGTTGTGAGAATTCTCATATAAAACCATAAATAAACTAATGTGAGAAATACTATGCTTTGATATGCCTCTGACTCCACCAGTTCTTTCTCTGGAGGTGGATAGCATTTTCCATCATAAGTCCTTTAGAATTGTCCTAGATCACTGTGTTGCTGAGAGTAGCTAAGTCTTTCACAGTTGATCATCATACAATATTGCTCTTATTGTGTACATTGTTCTGGTTCTGCACATTTCACTTTGCATTAGTTCATTTAGATCTTTCCAGTTTTTTTTTCTGAAATCATCTTGCTCATCATTTCTTATAGCACAACAGTATTCCATCACCATCCTATACCACAGTTTGTTCAGTCAAACCTCAATTGATAGCCATCCCCTCAGTTTCCATTTCTTTGCCACCACAAGAGTTTCTATAAATATTTTTGTACAAGTAGGTCCTTTCCCCTTTTTTATGATCTCTTTGGAATACAGATGTGTAATTAAACTTTGAACCACAGAACTACTCTTCCCAGCATCCCACGTTCCTTCTCACATTAGATGCTGACGTAGAGATGATATAAATTTTGGGTAGTCCCGCCTCTCACTCTCTCTTCCTGTGATCCCATTTGGTGGAGGTGGTGTGAGGTGGTGAGCAGGTAGGAGAACTTACTCACGTGGTCTTATTTCTGTTAGATAACTAGGTTTTTATACTTCTGTTTCCTTTTACTTCAAGTGATTATTAATAAACTTTATAAAATTAATACTTGGAATTATTAGACATTAATTTAAATCTTACCCAGACTTAGTACATTTCTTAGCTGTGTGACCCTTGGGAAAGTCACATTTAACCTTTAACTCAGTTTCTTCAAGTGTACAATGAGGATGAAAACAGCTCTCAAATTCCAAATGGGGTCACCAAAAGTCAGACACAACTGAAAAATGATTGAACAACAAACACTTTACTTGCTGTATGACTGTGGGCAAATCACTTAAACTCTAATCCTCAGTTTCCTTCTCTGGAAAACAGACAACTGATAAAACCTAGTCCTGCGAAGAAGATCAAGTGAGATAATGTGTGTAACATGTTATACCTCAGCTATCCTTATCCAGTCTTGTCCTTTCATTCTTAAATATCATCCAGGAGGCAGAGATAAGATTTAATGCAGGTTTACTGTCTCTAAATTTCAGTTCTCTTTCCATATATAACATACCACTGCCTCTTGCTTTCTGATTTATTAGCATTAATTAAGCACTGTTGGGGAGAGACCAAATTTTGATAAGATTCAGTCCCTGCCCTCTTAGCTCTGCCTAGTAAGGTAGTTGGGAGACATACACAACTTTAATACCTGATTTTGCATGGTAAGTGCATTCAAGAGATATGAAGTACTATGTGAAAATAGCCAACTTGCTACTACTGTTGAAAAATTTACCCAGAGCACTGTAATTTCTACTTAATCAAGGCATAGCTTTATTACTTACAGCTATAAAGGGAGGCAGCATCTCTCCAAACTGCACTGGGCTGAATAGACTCTTTTTCTTTGAGGAAACAAAAAATATCAAATGAGAATAGTACCAAATAGATAAGATAAATGAAAATACACAAAGTTGGGAGATTAATGGAGGTATATCAAGCAGACAAGATAAATGGAGGTATGCAACAAAACAGAGCCAGTGATTCTCAGCAGCCTTCTTCAAAAATATTCAGAGAAAAGTGAAAAATATTAATTGATAGTTTTTAATAAAAAGTTATACAAGCCTTGATAGTTTGACCTTAAGGCTCCCATAGTCATTCAGCATAGGAATATGTAGCCTGTGCATAGACCTTTGTAGTGATTTCATACCAAACTTTTAGTTTTTTGTTTTTATTTATTTTTTTGGGATACTTAACTTTTTAAAAATTTGTCCTCCTCCCCCCAAGTTTCTGACATTTTCCAAAGAATATTGAGTCTCAAATTCCTGTCCCCCCGCCCCCAATCTTCATTGAGATTACACCAAGCTTTAAGAAACACAACAAAAAAGTAGACCTAGAATCTTGATAGGCTGATTCCATGCTAGGTTAAAAGCTCATTGAGGGTAGGAACTATGTCTTTTCTAAACTTTGTTTTACTCCATCAACAGGCACACAATAGAGACTTAATAAATATATATTATTACAGTGAATTGCAGTGATTTTTAATCAATCCATTAATTTATAATTCTTAAAAACTCAATCCTTTCATCTTAGAATTGACACTATGTATTGGTTCCAAAGCAGAAGAGCAGTAAAGGCAATGGTCGGCAACCTTTTTGGCCGTGAGAGCCATAAACACCTGCAGAAGAAGGAGGATGGAGGCGGAAGGTGCTGGAATATGGGGCAGGGGCTGAAGGGCCCCCTGGGGCACATCCTGGGGCTCTGCCTGGACTGGCCAGTCAGAGGTGGAGCCAGATATGGCTCAAAAGCCATATGGTGCCCACTCCTGGGCTAGGCAGTGGGGGTTAAATGACTTGCCCAGGGCTGTACAGTTAGGAAGTGTCTGAAGCCAGATTTGAACCCAGGACCTCCTGTCTCTAGGCTTTGCTTTCAATCCACTGAGCCATCTAGCTGCCCCCCAGAATGATACAATTAATTGCAATTATTATTAAGTCAGTTGTTAATTTATAGTATCTCACATGTTTGGCCAATAATCAAGAAAGAGTCTGGCTACATAGGGTAAGTTGAGAAACCAGGGAAGATATGTGGAATCCTGATTGTCATTGATTTTTATTTCTTGTCTTTGGAGTCTTTTCTTTATACTCTAGGCCAGTGATGGGCAACCTTTTGAGGTTGGTGTGTCAAAATTTACCCAAAAAACGAGCATAACTCGGGTGGTGTGTCACTTCAAGAAAAATAATTTCACAATATTTATAGTTTAAATAACAAAAATGTATAATTGTAATATATAACTGTTTTTAATAAACCAAAATAGGTAAATTAATATAGGTAGAATCATTATCTGTAGTGCACAGAATATCTACACTACACTGCAGCAAATGTTTCATCCTCAGTATGCAGCCCCGTGTCATCGAAAATGGCTACGCGTGTCAGTAGGTTTGCCATCACCGCTGTAGGTGGTAGGAAGCCAGGGGAAGCTCTTAAGCAGGGAAGTGACAAGGTCATACCTGTTTTTTGAGAAGATGATTCAGGCATTGTGTGAAGGATGGATTAGAGATTGGAGGCAAGGACATAGTCTAGATATGTGATGACTAGAACCTGCTGTGGGATAGTGGCAGTGGGAACAAAAAGGAAGGAACTAGAGTGACACTGTAGAAGTTGCGAGATTTAGTAATTGACTGTGAGTGGAAGAGAAAGGGGAAAAACAGTGATAACTGTAAGGCTCTAAGCCTGGGTGACTGGGAGAATAGCGGTACCACCGGCCCAGATGGAGATGTGAGGAAGATGAGTATATTTTGAGGGAAAGATGATTTCTGTTTTGGACAGTTGTGAGATGGTGGGTAGAATATGCAGGTGGAATTAAGCAGGAGATAATAAGAAATGAACAACTAGAGCTTGAGGGAAAGATCAAGACTAGAGATAATAGGTTTTGGCAGTCAGCCTCACTGCTGCTGAGTGTCCTGGTTTATGTGTTCTATATCTCTGTTTTTCACATGATTGCTCTAGAAATGGGTCATTGCAATTTTTTTTACAGGTTGGGAGTCACAATTCCCCCCCCCATTCTCTAATGTTCCTTACTTTTCTATTGTTTCATATAGGACATCTGTGAGGACCCTCACCTCTTTGTGGATGGCATCAGTTCTCATGACTTGCACCAGGGCCAGGTGGGAAACTGCTGGTTTGTGGCTGCCTGCTCATCTCTGACTACCCGGGATTCCTTGTGGCAGAAGGTAAGGTGGTCTGCTGACATTGTCTGTGCCTAGGCTCATTTTCTGAAGAAGTCCTATGGAGGGAGGGAGGTAGATAGATGGATGGATGGATGGATGGATGGATGAATGAATGGATAGATAAATGAGGGATAGATAGATGATGAATAGATGGATAATAAAATGATGGATGGATAGATGGATAGGTAAACAAGTGAATGGATAGATAAATGGCTAGATACAAATGAAGGATAGATGATGAATAGATAGATAGATAGATGGATGGATGGATGGATGGATGGGTGGATGACTGGGTGTAGAGATGGATAGATAATCTTTTAAACTGTTATTATGTTCCAAGCATTAGGAGAGGGGAGAGGACACAAAAACAAGGAAATAAGACAGTCTCTACTGTTAAGGAGCTTACATCCCAATAGAGAAAGGCAAAAGAAAAAGAGGAGTTGGAAGGTAATGAGGTGGTCAGAGCTGAGGAAGATACCCATGAAGGAATCTGCTGTGGAGGCAGACCAGACTAGTGAATGAGCAGGAAGTAGAGTGAACAGCCCAATAAACTTGCTTGGTTCTGCCCTGCACAGAGTTTGAATGTTGGTCAGATATTTGAGAGGCAGCTTGGGTGGATGGGAAAGCTTGCTGGATTTGGACTCAGTGGTTCTAATCGGGATTCTTTTGCTGTGACGAGTCTCCTAACCTCTCTGGGCCAGATTTATTTTGAGGATAAAATAAGGTCATGTTTGTAAAGTAGTTAGCAAGGAAACGTTAAGGAAAGGCAGCTTGGTAGACTGGACATTGGGATCAGTCAGTCAGTCAATAAGCATATATTAAATGCCTGTTATATGCCAGGCACTGTGCTAATTTCTGGGGATACAATAAGAGGCAAAAAGATAGTCACTGCCCTCAAGGGGTTTACATTCATTTTTTTTTCCATTTCTTCTTTTTTTCATTCAAAGATATTTTATTTTCCCAATTACATATAATAACAATTTTCAATGTATATTTTCCAAAATTATAAGATCCAAATTGTCTTCCTTCTCCCTTTCTTTCCCTCCCCCCTCTCAGAGATGGTAAGCAATTTGAACTGGATTATACTTGTATTATTATACAAATCACACTTCCATATTGGTCTTTGTTGTAAAAGAATTACTCATATAGGGCAGAACCAGGAGAACATTGTACACAATAACTGAAACACTGTGGGATGATCAAATGTAATTGACTTCTCTACTAGCAGCAATGCAATGATCCAGGACAATTCAGTGGGACTTAGGAGAAAGAACACTATCCACATCCAGAGAAAGAACTGTGGGAGAAGAAATGCAGAAGAAAAATATATGATTTATTACTTGTTTATATGGGTATAGGATTGAGGAGGTTTTTGTTTTAAAAGATTATTACAAAAATGAATAATATGGAAATAGGTATCAAGTGATAACACATATAACCCAGTAGAATTGCTTGTCAGATCTGATTGGGGAGAGGGAGAAAACATGAATCATGTAACCATGGAAAAATATTTTAAAAAGAAAAAATAGAATTACTCATATGAAAACAAAACCCCCCAATAAAACCATAAATAAACTAATGTGAAAGATAGTATGCTTTGATCTGCACATGAAGGAGATTACATTCTAATCAGAGTGACAACAAGCAAACACCTATGTGCATGCAAGCTGTCTACAAGATAACTAAGAAATAACCTCAAGACTTGGCCATGGCATGTGTTAGCCATGGAACCCAAGGCTTGATTTCCTTGCACTTCAGTTTTACTCTCCATAAAACAGAAATAGTAATGCTCGCATTTGAGAGCTTTCATGGTGTACTTAATAGGTAGTTCAAGCCCTGTTCCCAGCACATAATGACTCTGTGATGCTGGACAACTCATTTAACCTTAACAAACCTCAGTTTCCTCCATAAAACAGGGTTAGGGATATTTATACCAACTGCCTTAGGGTTATTGCAAAGAAATCCTAAAGACACTGAGTGGCTGTTGTTATTCAAAACAGGGGGAGCTGGGATATGTCTTGTGACTTGTGATGAGACTGTAGAGGAGCAATAATCATTGTCACAGATTTTAGAATTGTCTGTGTAGCCCAAGTTTCAGATGGATAAACTGAAATGTAGAGAAATAAAATAATGAAACTTTGTTAAGATTATAATAACTATAATGTAGACCAAAATAAGTAGAAATTCAAAATGACAAGGGGCCCTCCAATCACCAACGTTAAGTGGATTTTAGAATTTTTTTGGAAAATGGAACAGGCTGGTGAAGTCCAAGGACTTGTAAGATGTGAATTTCAAATAGAGCTGTCCTGTCCATAAATGTACTCATTTCAAGGTTCCAAGCCTGAGCTTTTCTGGAAATCGTGATGGAAATTTAGGAAATTGTTGGTCATTCTGTGAGCATTTAAAAAATCATAGAGATAGAATGAATATTCTATTTATTCAATCTTTTTCAATTACACATAAAAACAATTTTTGACAATTGTTTTCTGGCATTTTGCAGTTTAGATTTTCTCTTTACCTCCCTCCTTTCCTTAAGTAGTAAATGGGTCAGTGTGTTGCCAAGGCAGTGTGCTCTTATCATGACAAGGACCTTGAATTTGAGTCAGAGGATTGGATTGAAATCTCTGCTCTGATATTTACTTCCTTATGTGACCTTGTGCGAAGTACATAAAATCTCTGGTTTCTGTGTTTGTCATCTGTAAAAATGAGGGGCTTGGATTAGATGGTCTGTGAGGTTGTGATCCATCTACCAGCCTAAATTAACAAACGTTTAAGTGTCCGCTGCGTGCAGGGCACTGTTTCCTTCAAAGAAAGGAAATGCTTGCCTTAAATGGAAAAAAATAATTCAGGATTTTATTGGGGAAACAGATATATTAGGTGACTTTTTCCTCCTTCTTCTGTTTCTTCTAGTCTCTTTCTCTCTTTCTCTCTTTTTTCCCCCTCGTCTTTTGTTCCCTTCTGGCCTCTTTCACAGAATGATTTTGGAAAAGGGTGTTCCTCCCAGAAAAGAGAAACCTCTAAGTACTCGCTTCATTGTTTATATGTGAGTAGAGAAGTGGCAGAATTCCATAAGGGAATGATACTATCACAAGAAATGCTGAGAAGCTGTGAGAGCATTTTGACTCATAGCTGTCAGAGAGAGATTACCAAAAGTTCATCCACCACCTGTTGAAGCTGCCAAAGCACTAAGGCTCTAAGGGGCCATCTCTCCTCCCTAAGAGGGCTCCATTAAGATCATCAGAATGAGTTGGAGGGAGCATTCAACTTTAGAGTGATGAAAAACAGTATGAAAGTAAATGGTGATTGATAATATTTAAGGAATAGTGAGGATGGCACCTATTTGTACCCAGCTGTTTATATTTTTTCTCTATAGTTATGTACCAATCCAGTAAATTATACTAATTATTTGTACTGGCCAATATTTAAATTCAGGCATTCTTAGTAAAAGAAAGATAGTTGTGATTGTTATTCAGTTACTCTTTGGGGGCCCATTTAGCATTTTCCTGGCAAAGATACTGGCGTGGCTTTTCATTTCCTTTTCCCGGCCATTTTATAGATGAGGAAACTGAGGCACACAGGGTTAAGTGACTTATCTAGGGTCACACAGCTAAATCAGTTTCTGAGGATGGTTTTGAACTCAGGAAGATGAGTCTTCCTAATCCAGGCACAGCACTCTATTCATTGCACCCCCTAAGTGATTACTAAAACACATTTAGCTCTTCCTTTTACCAGCTTAGCCAATCACCTGGCAGAAACATTGTCCACTTGATGGCAGTATAGTTTAATCTAAAGCAAAGTTCCTAACAAGAAATAAACCAGCTGTTGAGATGGGGCTTTAGAAACTCAAATTCAATTCAATAAATATTTATTAAGCACCTACTTGTGTACAGTCAACTATCTCTTAACATGGGGGAAATATAATGATGAAAAACAATATGGCATCTATGCTTGGGGAGTTTACTGTCCAATGAGAGATTCTCACACCCCTCCACACACACACAACTATGAGTTAGAATGTAATAAGTAATCTCTGTTGGGCCATTGGGCAGGGAGGAATCATTTATAGGTAGAGAGAACAGATATTATCTAATGAAGGCTCACACCTGATTGGACTGAAAGAAGAAGGGCTAAGTGGGCAGACCTGCCAACCAAGTGTCTGTTGCAGGCATGAGACTGGTATGATCAGGGCTACAGAGGGGAGAGAAGGCAGGACTAGTTGCCAAGTTTTCATAGTTTAATAGTAAAAACACTTTTTTTTAAATGAGATTGCCTAGCCCTTGGGGCTCTTCTGTCTTAGGAAAGAAATCTTTTAATGTTTATTATATATAATGTCCAATAAAATATAAATATAAATATATATATGTAAATGTCCAATAAAAGAAATATAATCAATGACTCTCTAATTTTAGGTGATTTGAATGAATAACCCCCCCTTCCCTATATATATGTATCTTTAGATAGATAGATAAATGTGGAT